>NC_085137.1:100915070-100965070 GCF_035046485.1 Aedes albopictus | reverse complement strand
TTGTATTGAACCAACAATTTGAAGCAGGTTTTTTTTTCGGTACGGAACTACACACACGATGCTCGTTACACGTGTTGAACGTTTTTATGTTAAACCTAGTTTTCATATCCTTCGTGTACCTCTACCTACAGTAACCATGTTGGTTCAATCCGGATCCATATGGGGCCGACACTAAACTGGATGGTTAGTTTGTAGTAGCATACAGAGTACATATATATTTCAACTCGCTTCGTAATGGCGTTAGGCAGTGCATCCGTATGCAAACACAACCGTCAACGCGCGATCGCTTCAAACGCCAGTTTAGTTGAGACCCATTTTTTTCTGTTATTGTTTTGTTGAATTTCCACGAACGAACTCTGGTGCTGGTGCTGGTCCCCAGCAGCAGCATTTTTTTTCGTACGCACGTAGATAGGTACGTACTCCAGTCTGAACATTACCATCCATCGGATGAAAGGCGATACACTCCATTTCCAGTATGGTGCACTGCACCGCACCGTGGCGAAGAGCGAGAGATCGAGCAGCCATGAAAATTTAATTCGAATGAAAAATACAACAATTAAATTGGCGTGTTAATCTGGATCAGCCTTTGCAGACATGGTCATGATGGTGATGATGATGGTAGCAACGAATTTCCGTCTGGGTTAATGAACCGGTTTTGGAACGATGGCAAAGTAGCAAATCAATACGTCAAGCCAGTCTAAGAAAAACATCCTATCGATTTTCATTTATAGTTG
Organism: Aedes albopictus; assembly: GCF_035046485.1. NCBI lineage: Eukaryota > Metazoa > Arthropoda > Insecta > Diptera > Culicidae > Aedes > Aedes albopictus. Next base: position 100,964,336 of record NC_085137.1, on the reverse strand, counting down.
CAGTCGTGGTATAACAAACTTTATGGGAAAACCGACTGTATAACAACGGTAACAGATCACAATGGCGAAACCACGCAGAAGATGTCTGAGTTCAACTTTAGCATCTTTTGGGGGATTTCTCCATCGATTCAATCTGTGGATTTCTTCATAAATTCCATCTGGGGATTCCTACAGGAATTTGTCTTCCACAGGGATTCCATCTATGGAATGTCTCAGGAATGTCTCCAAGAATTACTTCTGGGGATTCCATCTGGAAATTTCTGCAGGAACTCCATATGTCGAATACTCCAGGAATAGCATTTTTTTAGAAAATGCTCCAGCAATTTGATCTTGAGTTTTCTAGGTTTAACAGAATCCTTGGGGAATTCCCAATGCAATGAGGATTCTTAAAAGAAAGTTCTGGAAAAACTCCCGGGAAAATGCCAGAATTTTTTTGAGGTTGAGTCGGCCTTACAGTCTTAGATATGCAATCCCAGTGACATTGCCTGCACGAAAGGCAGCAGCAACTTTTTGAAGAGCGCCATAAAGAATTTCGGAAAAATGAATCTTGTAAGAACTCTGAAGAAAATCCTGGAGGAATTGCAGAGTGAGCATCTGGTCTGGGTGAATCTCAGCAGCAACTTCTGGAGAAACTTCCAGATAATCTATTGGGTAAAATCCAGAAGCAATTTCTTACGAAACTCCAGGTGTATCTGGTTGATTCCCCGAAGAAACTTCTGGAGAAATCCAGAAGATCAGTCTCTTTTTGGTATCCTAACGGCAATTGCTTTTCAAGAGATAACAAAAAAGTGAAATTGTACGCGATTACCTAGATGAATCCCAGAAATATTCTTGGATTAATCCCAGAATAAGCCGTTGAAAAAAAAACTTAAATAAGTTCTAGATAAATTCCAAGAGAGTTCCTGAAGTTATCGCAGAGGTAACACCTAGGAATATGAGAGCAAATTGCTGGAGGAATGTCAGCTGAAACTCATGGAGCAATTTAAGTTAGAAATTCTAAGCCTCGAAGGAACTCCTGGAACATCTACCGGAGGAATTTATGGAGGATTTGCCAGAGGATGTTCTGCTTAAACCCCAAAAGAAACTTCTTCAATCAACAGCTTTAGATGTCCATGCAGGTCACGTTCCAGCGGGAGCATAAAGGCAACAAGAAGAAAAAAAGAAAGAAGCAGATATTTTGACAATTAAGCGCATGGTTGATTGCCACGCAGCTTTATAGTCAGTCGTATTAGTATTAAAGTGAAGAATCGTAATAGCGGCTGTTAGAGATCATCAAGATCTGAATATTTACAATATCATGCATTATCGAGACCCCGGATAAGGGAGTTCCCTCTCCAATTTTTCACGAACCTACCCAAATGAAACAAAGCCCGTTTTTCAGCTTAGTGTTCTTTGAGCACTTCCACAATTATTATCTAAGAGCTTCCTCTATCATTGACCATTTTACAATATCGTGTGGCAGGCACTATGAAACTCAAGGAAATTTCAGACAGCCCTATAAATATATTTTTTTTGGCATCTAAACATATACGAATACAATTTTCAATTCAAAACCCAACTAACAATCAATCCTTTAACAAACACCTTTACGACGAAATAATCCAGCATGATGCTGAATAACATTTGGATAATTTTCAGGCACAACCTTTGTTTGGAGTTTGTTCACACAAATTTGGAAAAACTATAAAGCATAGTGTTGTGTACCAACTGAACAGTTTGTTGTTGAATCGTTTTACAACTATATAGTAAAGCTGTTATTCAGCTTTGGTAAAAACGATGAAAAATAAATAAAATGCAAACTTTTTTAATTTCTACGAGAGTTCATGTTAGGCACTTATGCTGTGAACCGCTATTGTGAAATAATAACTACACATAAATTTACCTATTAATTCAAGATTCGAACTCGAGCCCCGCTTGCTTCCTATCTGCGCCATTCTAAAGATGATGAATTGCAGCGCTCAAATCAAAACATAAACTTACCGTGGTTTAATAATGATCAGACTTCGATTCCTATTCAGCAGTGGTGAATTAGTACAGAACATTATGGTTAACAACTGAACAACAGATTAATTCAGCTGATGTTGAGTAAAAAACACGTATTTTTCACCTTGTACTCTGAGTCGAAGTATGATGAAACGAAAGCGCTTATTTGACTTGTGAAAAACACATTAGACAGATACATGTGCTAATTTTTACATGAACTTAACAAGAAGCAGAAAAAGGTCTTGTTAAACTAAGTTGTAAAGGAATTACTGCGAGTCGAATAAAAACTATATTAACCCTCTAATACCCAACCCCGCCTTTAGACGGGGTATAGTTTGAGCATTTTTGTAATTTTTGTTTCGTGGAAAATCTTTATTTTTTTATTTTTGGCTGATATTTAGGACTGTTTTGTATATCTTAAAATGGTTTTTGGTGTATTTTAAAGCGTATTTACATTTTTTTTAAATCATTGAAAAATTGATGTTTTAGTCACCTTCTAGAAGTCATTGTTTATTTTGTATTGAATCGCTACAATTAACATATTTCAAATTTTTCCCAAATCATTCTATCGTAGTTTTATAGTTTAAGGAAATCGAATACACTCTAAAATTATTTTCCTTCAAATTACACGGAAAATGAAATTTTCTATGAAAAAAATTTAAACTAAAAATATTTCAACAATAATTATAAAATCTCAAAATGTTTTCATCTCAAAAAATCCGTACCTCAAATAGGCTTCCAGGAAGAATATAAAACTGTAGGGATGCTCAATAATTAAAATTAGAAAAATCAAAAACTGAAATTCATGAAATCGAGAATTAAAAAGAATCACCTTCCAAAACATGTTTAAATCGATTTTAGATGACAAAAAATGATATTTTGATCAAAATTAAAAATTTGGGTATTAGAGGGTTAAACGTTTGAAAAGTGTTTTGAATTATCATTGTTAATGCCGATACGAAAAGTTGAACATTGGCTACTTTTTCAATTGAAAATGCATTTGTACAGTAATGTGTACAGCATAATTTTAGTTTAGTTATAATTATTATTATAAAGCAACAATTCAGCATGCATGCTTATTTGCGGTTTGCAATTGTTAGTTGGGAATCTTGACTTTATTCTTCTTGTCAATATGTACACACTTAAAAAATATTCGCGGGCTCGGCTTTCCGCGCACAGCCGACTACTCAGCAAACTCAAAAACTGATATCTCAGTTAAAACTGCATCTGTTAGCTGATTCTCAGCAAAATAGTTGCCGAACCTCAGTAATGAACTGTCAAAGTTACTGAGATCTCGGTTATGTTGTTGTTTGCCGAGCGCTCGGCTGTGCGGATCTCGGCAAAAGTTTGAGAAAATGCTGAGATCCCGGCATTTCAAATTAAGTGTGTAGCATATCTGAATAATTTTAAACTAAAAGGTGGATAAAATTCTGCCTAAACTCTTCTAAGAAATCTTTTCGTAGTTTTTGATGACTTTCTTATTTTTTGAAAAGTTAAACTGACAAATCTCCAGAATTTTACGAGCCATTCCGTCATGGAATATTTTTCAATTAATTTTCTTATATTTCCACAAAAAAAAGTACAGGATTTCTTCCAGGAATTTCGACCAAAACTTCTTTCCATATCATTTCAAAACCCGTCAGAAGTTGCTAAAATAGCATTTCTCTTAAGCTACTGTAAGAATTTACACTACGAATTCAACCGAAGTGTGCATCACCAGACGCTAGAATTTTAAATAGCGCTTCCATCAGGCAGGAATCAAGAACTATTCGCCAATTCATCCACGAATATAGCGAAGCGCTTTTGGTCAATATATTCCTCTAGTCTACGAGGTTATCCAGGGATTCTTTTTTCCATAGTTTTTTTTTTTCATTTATTGTTCCATAAATTTCGGCTTGTCGCACGATATTATAGGGTGAGAAATCTAGCTTTGAACTGGTCAAATTGTAATCTTAATTTGAACCATTTCGAAATTCATTAAAATGACACACTTTTTGGGCAAATATTGTCCCAAAAAGTTGGTAAATGGCTTTCCATAATATCATCTGGTAGCATTGTCTTTAAAAGCATTGAATGAAGCGTTTTTTTTTTCATTGAAAATAAGCAATTGAAAAATCGCTGGGATTTCACCCATTTCCTCCCAGAGGAAGCACATTTTCGGTGCACTCGTACAGCTCACGCATTGTATCACACGCAATAAGTGAATTCGTTAATTGAAAGCAAATTCATCGTAGAATCGACCAACCGAATAGTACTCCACATTATTTGTCATAAAATTATCAAATTTACGTAATTATTACTTGGAGAATCTTATCTTGAATTGAATCATTTGTAATCTAGATGTGAACAAATGAATGGGGGCGAGCTTCGAGTGTTGGCCAACAGACTGCGCTAGTGGCTGCTTTGTTTACTCTTGAGAGGTGGAAAATTCCAAATTTAGTTTCCAAATTCCTAAAGAATTCCGAACATTCTGAGTTGAAATTCCACTGCCTCATGAAAGAAAGTTATGAGAATTAGCAGAACCATGTGATTTTTAGTTGTTTAGCATGAAATTGGCTGTTGTAGGAATTGCTCGAGCTGCTGCCGCCAGTAGTTCAAAATCTAGATTAAAATTGGTTCAAATCATGATTACGATGAATTGAATTTTTCAATGGAGTTTGGTGCAAATGTAAACTTTTTACCACTTTACGCAAAGCTAATACCCGTGGCTTTCATATACCTGAGACTTTACCGTAGTGAATTATTATTTCCATGCGGGTGAAAACATCAGTCAAAATTCCCTATGCTTCAGAAAGCTGCAATTTGGTTCAACTCATGATTACTTACCCTATTCCTAGATATTTGATATCAACATGCTCCTAAAATTCTAAATACATTACTTACAAAATATTTCTGCGAGTTTTTCCAAGAACATCCAGTAAAAGTTAAATCAAACTGCTAAATATCATGGAGTTGTGTCAAAAAATACCTAATGAATTTAAAAAAAAAAGTCATTTTAGAAGAATATATTCATGAGTACTTCAGGAAATTTCCAGGAAACTACCCAGGTAACCAATAAGCAGTTAAAATTGCTTTTATTTAGCACTATATGCGCTTTTACTGCAGATCATTAAATGCTAATATGCCGTATATGCGCCATAACTGCTAATTAAAAGCAGGTTTTGGCCCAATATACGGCTGAGTAAATGCTTATCATTCCTATCCCCAAAAAATCGAACATAAACAAAAATATTTTCCCCTGCGCATTTCAGTCGCTTCATATTCTTCCCTTTCTATTTTTACTCACACTCTCCTGTGCGACTTTGGGACTGTTGTTTATTTTTGCAGTTGTTTTTTTCAGTTGTTTTCTGCTGTTCCCGCTGAAATTGGGATTCGATCCCACAATCTTCTGGCTGATGATGATGCTGAACCGCGCTACAGGATGAGCTATGAATGATCAGATATTGTGCGTTGATTTTTTGATCTATTAAAGGCTTCAGTACCACACCAGCAGGTATTTTGTTGTGCCCGGACAACGACTCGAACAAGTGCTGAACAAAACATTCACATAATACACGATGGCATGATTGGTTTCTTATTCCATGGGATTTATTTGAAAAACATTTGTTCTCTCATTGATTTGCTTCGTTGCTACCAGTAAATGATAGGACATCTGAATGGTAATGGATCCTATAGTCGTGGCAATGTTGAAATGTGTAACAGTTTTAACATCGCTCATCTCTCTTAGTAGTTTTATGGCAATAAAGTAGCAGTTAGAATGCTTGTTATCCAAAAAATATCGTGCATTTGAAATGCTACACAACAGCTGTCAGATTTTAGGCAGCATTTGAATTGCTAATACAGGGCAATTCAGCAGTCGAACTGCTATGATACAGCAGCAAGCAGATATAATGCAGTTTTATAGCTGAAACAGCTTATTTAAATGCTTATTGGTTACCTGGGTATGTTTCTAATAATTTTCCCAAAATAGTATGGCTCAGATCTGCCAGATAATGCCAGATAATATTTGATCAAAATATTTCTGAAATTCCTCCTCAATAATATTAGAAATTCCACAAGGTACTATTTGAAATATAAACGGTAGTAACTTCAAGGAATCCACCAAGAATTCTTTAAGAGATTCTACCACAAATTCGCTGATAATGATAAGATTTCCGTCATCAGCTGTTTCAGGCATAAAACTCAATGTATTTGAAAAAAATACTGAAAATTCATCTGAAAATAAGAATAACCAAAAACTGGGTTCAGTTGAAAACTGTAGATTTCTCCGAGTATTTCAAGAGAGCACCAGAATCTCTCTCAAGGATTCTTCCAGAAAGCTCTCAACGAGTTTGTACTTCGAAAACTATACCAGGTAAAGAATCGTGCATTCTGCTGAAAAATCCTTCATAAGCTCCATAATTAAAATTAATGTCCAGAACTATTGCCTGTAATTCTGTATGAGGCCCCGCCTCTATTCGGGGAAGAGCACTAATCTTTGCTACTGTTTCAGTTTTCCAAACTGACGCTCTCCAAACCACTGAATCAAGCCATGACATTCGGTTAGATCCACAGAAACCCCATAGAATTTCGGAATTCTGGACGGTTTTTTCTTGTGAATCCTCAATTTATGCGATAAGTCATGGAAACGAGGGAAGACTTGGGCAGTAGCTAATGTTAATGCCTTTCCCATATTAGAGACAAAATTCCATATATTTGTGTTGGACTTTATAACATACACCTACACAAAATGCAAAATGCTTCTTGCTTCCAGCGATTCATTCAGGAATTTATGAGATTTATGGTGGAGATTTTCTCCGAGAATTTCTCCAGGGATTCTTGCGGGCATTTCTAGGAAAATCTTTTCAGATATTTTTCCCGATTTTTAGGCATTCTTCCTGAAACCTCCAGAAGTTTTTGTTAGGTTTCCTTTAAAAATATCTCCACAGGAGTTATTCCAGAAGTACTTGCTGACATTCCTGCAAATTGTTTTTCTAGAGTTTTTTTGCAGGAACTCCTCTAGGAATGTATCCATAGATATCTGTGGGGATTTATAATTCCTCCTACTCCGTGAGTTTATCCAGCAATTAATCTAGATTTTTCTTCAGGAATTAGGAATCCTTCTTTCTTCAGAAATCTCTGCTGGGGTACCTCCAGAAATTCAACCGGGGATTAATTCTGGGATTTCTCCAGGGATCTCTCTAGGAATATCTTAGACAATTTTTTTATGAATGCTTACAGTTATTTACTCAAACAATTAATCCAGGAATTCGACTGGGTGACTCATCTATAGATTTCCCGGGGTTTCTCTTTGGATTTCTCCAGGATACCTCTTGGTATTCCTACAGGAACATCTCTTCTTGGTATCGCTTCAGGATTTTCTCTTGTGATTTTTTTCTTTTTTTTTCCTGAACTTTATTTTCCTCAGTGCTTTTCAGGAATTTCTATAGGAAAGCCTAAAGGAACTTTTCGTAGATTGAAATAGGGATTCCTTCATAAATTACTCAAGGAATTTATCCGAGAATTACTCCACAGATTCCTTCAAAGATTTTTTCAGGGATTCTTCTATAAATTTCTCCAGGGATTCCTTCAGGAAGTGTGCTTACTGTTGTGATAAGTGTGCTTTTTCATTACTGACGTAACCATACCACTTTGAGCACTTCGAAATTGAAAGCGGAAATCTAGCTGATCGAATATTGATTAATTTATATTCCTTGGCAGCCTGTCTTCCCTGTCTTGACGTGGTGGTTTGAATCACTCAATCAAGCCGTTTCTATTTCGGCGACGTTAGGCAAAGGGTTTACGCATCCGATGTATTGTTCATATATGGTCTTCATGCCTAATTTTCCCCTTCTAAATAAACAATTTTACACTTTACGCACCCTAGCGAATACTATCACATCTTTCGTTTCATTACCTACTTTGAATACTTTAAATACTCCCTTGCAATTTGAGTAGACAATGACCAATGAAGTCATAAAAGTTTCAAATGTTACCAGGGGCTAACAAAATCTGGTCCTTACTGTAAAATATAAGCTAAAGTTCATAAATCGGATATTAAAGTTATGGTAATGAAGTAAAATATTGACATTTTCTGAATTGAGCTTTAGCTTCATTGACCGCCCGTAGATGCTACTTCAGTATCAGTTATCTGCCGAGGACTAGCAGGCATCTTCAATGTGAGAGCGTTTGTGATCTTCTATTTTTAGGCAATAATAACGCCTGCCACGTCAGGTTGCAGGTCTACTAGCCATTGTTCAAACAAAATGGCCAAGTTTAACGGTTTTTACTGAACCGATTTGGCTGAAATTTTGACAGTCACCGCGGAGTTACGTGACTTTTGATATGTATTTAATAGATTGAGCTATGCTCACTACATCAAAAGATACAGATATACGACACGACAAAATAATAAGACCACTTTCAGATTGCCATTACTTAAGGATATATGAGAGTATCTGATGCTTGATAAATGATAAACTAGAATTAAAATCAACGATGCTACTTGGCGCCATTTTTATTGAATTGACCACAAACAACCATTATAAAAATCTGGTATTTTTGTTTAGTCGCACCGTGTATTTGTAATTTTGGAAGTTGTGGTCTTATTCTTTTGTCCGACACTGTATATACGTGTTTAGGGCACATAATAGCCGAAAATATAAACCCACGGGTATTCATATAATCGATTGCATACCCGGCCAGGAACTTTTCGTAATAATTAGTTCTTGATTTCCTTGGGCATGAAGTATCTTCGTGCCTGCAACGCGATACAGGACGGATTCGATTATCCGGAGTCGTGTTCTGCAGCTACCCAAACATGTATCTGGCAAACGGAATGCTGTACAAAGCTGAAATTTTGACAGATTACTAATTAAAGTTGGCTTTAGACATTTTAAATTTCAGCTGGTTACAACATACCGCTCTCGAGAGATACGTCGGGAAGCTGCACTCCTACTCCGGATAATCGAGTCCGACCTGTACATATACACAATGCATGGCAGAGTTAGCTCTCAGTTAATAACTGCGGAATAGGTTACAACCGGTTCCAAAGGCACGTTCTCCTCCATTTAGGACATTGGTGCCATTTTACGAAACATTCCAAAACACCTTATGGTCAATTTTCTAAATTAAATTTTGTCAAAAGGTTGTTTGGTATCATTTGCAGGAAAAAAGTAGTACCAGCGCTATTGTCATTTGAAAAATGAACTATTAGAACAGCAGTAAATTACAAAAGATATTAAAAAAAATCACTGAATTGAATTCAACCGGGTAAAATTCTGCGGTTGATGCTGCGGTGCAATTTTTTACATTTAGGTTATTCCATCAATCTTCTATTAGTCAATATAGGATAATAGCATAAATACAATGTTTTTGGTGGTGTAAATCAAAAGAGCAGAATTTTCATGCGCTCAATGCAAGTAGCTTGATCAACAACTTCTTCATAATTTTCAAATAATTTGCCTTCAGGATTGTTTAGCACAATGGAATCATATTATTACTTTCTTAAGGACAAACGTCTTTACATCCCGCTTTAACAGTGCATCCAAACTTCAAACGCACAAATCTCAAGAAGCAAGCTTCACACAACAAAGAATTTTATTATTCTGTTCTTGCTCACTTGTAATAAGCTTAAAATAAAAAGATCAGGTGCGCTGGGGTTGTTTATGAAGAGATCTGTGCCCTTGAAATCGTGAGTAGGTGCCAAAGTCGGCCATTGTGGCGGCCATTTTGGGATTCTAACAAGTCTGCCCTTAAGTTCCATTTGCCTCGGGAATCTTAAATCGAACACATGAAAGATTTCAGCGGTTGAGGTCACATCTGACTAGACTTACCGTTCAAGCTTTGGTAGACTTCCGCGTTAAAACAGCAACGTTGCTACAAGCGAACAATTAATAAGTCAACAAGAATTCGGATGGGACTTTCCGAAACAATCCGTGTGATATCTGTATTAACGAAACGAATCGCAGATGAAAAACAACATGGCAATTAATTTTTTCATCAAATGTTTGCTGTTTTATTACTATCAATATATATACTTTTAATTATTTTCAAATGTTTTTTCATCTTTTTCATTATCAATAATCTCTGTACAAGTAAGTTTAATTTTATATCATTTATATATTCATATATTTATATAGTATATTCAGTATGTAGTTTGAAGTGTGTTTGTTTTTGTTTTTCATTTTATTTTTTGCATTTAATCATTGTTACCATTAAAAACTAAACCTAGTAAAATAAGAAAAATTAAAAAAATCTACTTTCACTTGTGTTGCAAATCTTATAATTTAGCGTGTATTGTAGTTGTTGTTTTGTTGGACTCCTCCGCGTTCGCGATCGCAAACGCTGACCGCGAACGACGACCGGAGGAGGGTGTGTTTCGTTTAGTTTTGTCACAAATCACAAATGAAAATTGTGTATTGTTTTTTTTTTCTCGCGAAATTAAATAAAGACGACGAAAAATCATAAAACATATCAGAAATATGTTGCTCTCATCTGGCGCTTTCGAACCGATGCCGATTGCCATACACCGTCGAAATAGAGATGCGTGAAACCTAAAGGATCGGAAACCCAAACACAACTCAACAAAGCTTTGCATGTGTGTAAAGGGAAGGAAAAGTGTTAACATCATGCTTGTGGTTTTTTGCTGTTTGTTTTTAACGAGTCGTTTTATGATGTCGGTGTTCAAGAATGGGTTCCACTTTGTATGAATGTGTCTTTTATTGGAAATGGTTCTCGTTTGTATGTTACAATACAAAAACACATACTGAATAAAGTTTCACCGTTTGTTGATCTTTTTTTTTTGTTATTCATTTATTGGTATATTCATCCATTGCGGATTGACAGGGATTCTCAAGGGTTTTATTTACTTGCATTTGTATGTGTATGAGTGTTTGTATTTAAAAATGTTTTTCTTTTTTTTCATTCGACAGAGTACACGAATATAACGTTTCACTGAACTATTGTGAATAAGTTGCTCTACTAAATCTGATTCATGTTAAGTGTGGGAGTATGGGTTTAACGATGCGTTTCAGCACACATCCGCCTACTTTGGGGTCGCGCGAAAACAATAGGAGTTGAGACTTTTACGCTTTTTAGCCGCTTTCTCGACCGTGACCCAGGGGTGAAAATGGAACCAGATCGAGAAATATCGAAAAAGGAAAAGTTCAAGTCGCTTTATCGAAAGTTCGAATTTCGTTTTGGGGGGGGGGGGGGGGATAAGGGGCACTGGGCCCGCGATAATTTAGGTGGGGTTCGGGAGATATTCTACTGCAAAACAAAAGAAAAGAAGACACTACAGAAATGTATGCGTGGATGATTTTGTGTTCATTTGTATCCATGGACAGGGATTATTGTTGATTTATACTCTCAATTGTGGTGATTGTATTTACAGTGTACTTATTCTTTCTGCACCACGTGGTTTACGGCTTTGTTAAAACTGGATTCAAATGTTTCGGTTTACCGGATAGCTAATAGTCAATTGTTTTGTCGGAATATATGCTGTTTTTTTTTTTAATTTACATTGTACGCTCTAATAACATGCGGGAACGTGCAAATCTTTAGATTGGTTTGTAAACGGTTGAATTTCAAATGATTTTACTTCATTTCAATGTCTTTTGTGTTTTCTTCTGCAGAAATTTTATCTCTCGCTCTATGAATACAAACATACATGCATGAGAGTGTTTCTTTGTTTGCATCATCATTTTATGCTTTTTATCGTGTGAAAGTGAATTTACGGATTTTGTTTGATGCCTCTCGCAAACAGTGTACGTTTTAAAAAGAGTGTATTGACATTTTTATTACTTCCAATAAATTTTCTTAGTTTCGCTTCGCTCGGCACAAATAGTAGGACACATCTAAAACAATAGGGTATCGGTGATTAAAATTTCTTCAATTGTTTGTTTCAACATTTTTCCCTTTCATCCGAACCAAGATGCGTTGCAGGGTCTCTTTTCGGGTAATTAATGCATGTGGATAATTTTACATTGTTTCTTCTTCATTTTGCACAGTGTTTCCTCCTTCGGCTAATACGAGTACCTCCTCTGGCTCACCCTTCTTGGCTTTCCATGTTCGCCATTCGTACTCGTACACCAGAGAAAGGGTGAGACAGCGAGGTGCATGCACATGTATAAATATGATGGCAAATAAATCGAGTACGGTTTTTTGAGTGTGCATTAGCAGCGAGCGAGCAAACACCGTCAACATGGCGACGACCGCCATTGACAGCCTGCTATGAACGCGTCGGTTTTCACGACGAGTCATTCGCGTTTGCAATTATTGTTGTTTTTGTTGTAGCAATTTCGCTATCATCGAAATTAAGAAAATAAATAAGAAATAACATGATGAAACAATCTACATGAACCCCTTATCCGCAATAATTTACATTATACATACACACAGAGTTTTTTTCTGCTTCGATTGGATGTTTATCATTCGTATGATTTTTATCGATTTTGGATGCATTTATTTTACATAAACATAACGCAGTTTGCGACTTTTGCCGCTCGGCTCATTCCATCTTGTCTGAACATTTGTCAGCACGGTCAGCCGCTGTTTGTCATTAAATAATAAAAACTATAGTTTCTATAAATTTACATTACGTATATAAATGCTTCAACAACTTTTTTTGATAACTTTTTTTTCTCTCGTGCGGTTTTCTTATAAAATTTTTCTCTTTTTGTACAATTTTTCAGTTCATTTTTTTTTCTTTGCTTGTTTAGTTACAAAAAAATACTGCATTTTTCATTGATTTTTTTCGGCGTATCTTAGACCCCTCGTGCGCTGCATAGAGAAAGGGGACCCCAGTTTTGAACTGTGCAACCGGATGAGCTCCACCTGTTGAGGGAGCGGCTAAACACTATAACTATAGGAAAAAAAATACACACGCACACTTGGATCGAATCGGAAGCAAGCTCAGCGAAAACGTGAACCTACGCACACACACACGAAACAATACACGCACACGCATGCAGAATTGCAGAGTTCAAAATGGTGCCCTTTCTCAGGAATCTTTTTTCTTTTTTGCAGCCGTCCTTTGCTGAAAGGGGGACTTCTTTCGTTCTTTTTATACATTTCTATACATATATAACATTTTTGCCTCTCAATGTCGGTAATATTTACAATTGTTTTTTTTTTGTTTTTGCTGTTCACATCTTTTGTTTTAAGCATCTCCCTTAAAAGTTACACGTGTGTTCACAGTTTGTTAATGTTGTGTATATGTGTTTAGCTGATTCTCTTTACGATTTCCTCACATTTGTTGCTGCTTAATAAAATAATTTCTCGTTAAAAAACCAATAGCAATGATTTTTTGTCGTTTGTTTACTCTCTTTTCTCGCTCAGTAGTAATATAAATATTCGTGTTCTTTCCACTAAATCACAGTTTTTGTTTGCATAGTTTCTCTTAATTAGTAGTCAGTTTCTTGTCAGTGTATGTATGTAAGTGATTTTCTATCGTTCCTTAATTTTGATGAGAATCATGATTTCTTTATTCAAAAAAGGTTCCATTCATTTCGGTTCAGTTTTTAAAATAGCAATAAAATTTGTACATTCAGAGTTTACAGTTTTACCTTTTTACGCTTTATTTGTTTCTGTTTATTCCACAATTTGATTACTAACATAAGATAATTATAGGGGTGTTTGTATGCCATTCTTCAATAGAATACATAAGAAAATCTGGAAACTAACTAAAATCTAAGATCGGAAAACAAATGCTCTGCATTCGTCACGGAAAAAACGTATTCCTAATCCAAAACACGTCCTCTATAAGCTCAAATGATTACGCCAGCACGATTCTGCGCTGTTTAGGCCCCTCACACACAGGAAAAGAAGCTGTCCATCACAGTCTGCGTGTGAGCACTGGTGCCTATCAATCTTCTTATTCGTCGACTGTTATTATAATAGTATCCTGTGATCAAAATATCCAAAACCCTCTGGAGTTGACCTCCTTCTTCTTCATCGTCGTCGCCGTCGCACCACAGCTTCGCAGCTGCCGCTTTGTCTTTTCACCAACCAGCCCTGCAGCGCCATAGGGGCTATTAAGGTAGTTATAATGTAAAAGTTGATCGAAAAGTTGCCAGTCCGGTTCTGTTTTTTCGTTTTTTTTTTGCTTTTGTGTTATTTACGTTCAGGGCTTCTTTTTCGTTCGTTTTCTTCATTGTCGATCGAAGCAGGCGGCGGCGACCAGCCAAACTGGTTTGGCTCTCTCTACTCCACCACGGCCTGCTTCGATTCGTGTTTTTGCATTATTCCAGCCATCATAACACCCCCCGTTTATGGTAGTGTGGCGGTGGCTGCTCCGGGACTGGTTAGTGGTACGGTCGGTACAGTTTTACTGCTCTTATTATTATTCTTCGTACTTTTTGCAGTTTGTTATGATGGCAAAAAGCAACTCGAGATCCGAAAGCAAACCGCAGCGGATGACGACGAAGTATGGGGCAACGACAAAGACGAGGTAGTCACGAGTCGCTATTCAGACTTTTTTTTTTCAAATGTCAGTGCAACAGCAAGTCACACACAGGAAAAGCTATTCAAAAGTTGAAACCACAATCAAACTTATACGTAAATCACTTGTATCAGAAAGCAACAAGGAATTGTAAAAATTTTGAAACAAGAAATTAACATATGAATTCTTGAATTTCAACTTCTGATTGTTTTTCCTTCAGTGTATACTCCTTGTCACCACTAACACGGAAAATAGAATTCACTCACTTTCATGTGTTCGTTCACCTTTCCGTGTAAGGCATCATTTGAAAATTGTGACGCGGTCTTAAGGCGAAACTGGAAGCATTACCTCATTTTTTTGGTTTTTGATTTTTTATTAACTAACGAAGCAATATTTTTAAAATCGGTTTTCGTGCACATGTAGAGTATGGATCAGGGTAACTTCTGAATTTTTTACGCTGTATAAAATATTTTTCGTTTTTGCAGAAACCATTTTTTAATGAAATTTTGTTCAAAAATGGTTTCTGCAAAAACGAAAAACGCTTTCTCTCGCGTAAAAAAATCAGAAGATACCCTGATCTATACTCTAAAAGTGCACGAAAACCGATTTTGAAAATATCGCTTCGTTATTTAATAAAAAATCAAAAACCAAAAAGTGAGGAAATGGATCCAATTTCGCCTTAACTGTTTGGAAATCTGGTCCCTAAACCGTGTTGAAATCAAATGATGGATTTCTTACTAATAACATATTCTTTCACCGGGGTGGGTAGTAGTATCGGTTGTCTCATAAACTTTCATAATATTTTTGCTCTGTCAGCTTCTTCTGTTCCTTTTTTCGTTTGTGTTCAGTACCTCTCTGCTTATATATGTTGTTCTATATAAAAACGAGTTACTAAGTAATTTGTACGTTTTGATTATTAAAGTCTTATGTTTTGCTACCACTTTTCTTATAGTTTTCTTTCCTCTCTATCCAAGCCACAAAATACACGCACAATCTTGCCGTAGTTGTACCACGGCCATCTTCCAAACAGTTTTTGATTTGGTTGGCTAACATTTGCGATGATGCAGGTATGTTTGTGTAAGTATGTCTATGATGGAACTTCAACAATTGATTCCATCCTGAATTTAAATATTATAAAAGCTTATACACACCCGCCCCTTCTGGCTTTCCTTTGATTGTAAAAATATTTAAAACAATATTTTTCCATCGACACACGCTATGTCCAAAGGGAAGTATTATGAAAATCGAATGTACCTCAAATTTTATTCCATAGGATCGTAGGTTTGGACCTCTAGTTTCAGAATCTGTGCGGTTCAAAATATTTCATCTTGGGTTTTTCGATTTTTTTCGACTTTTTGATTTTTTTTTCCTATTTTCCCATACAAATGGCGAAAAAAGTCATTTTAAGGTTAATTTCATCCCATATAAAAATGTAAGGGAAAAAACCCCAAGATGGATTATTTTAAATCGCACATATTCTGAATCTAGAGGTACAAAAATACGGTTCTAGCGAATAAACTTTGAGGTACATTCACTTTTCATAATACTTCCCTTTGGACATAGCGTGCGACATCTGCTCCACCACGACCTTCCATAAGCAGCCTAGTTTTGGATCGTGAATAGACCTTTTCCGTTCACAAACTAACAAAATATAGAGCAAACTTTATAAGACCGATTTTCACCGACAATCACACGAGTTCTGAGTTCTCTGATCTTCTTCAGTATCGAAGTTTTTTTTTATCGAATTGTCATTTGCCTTTACCTCGGGTTAATAAACACAAAACTATAGGGGAACAATAGGACAGGGTTTTGCAAAGCAAACCATCCCGCGAGAAGACGAAACACACACACTTTAGGAACTATATGCTCGCAGAAATTTATTTTTTTTTATAAATAAACCTAACACTTGACTAGCACTTACGCACAAAACAAATTCTTTCCAACCATTCGCGTCGGAAAATGTGATAGCTAACGGTAGTAACAGCCTAGGGGCAGGACAGATCTAACGAGAGAAAATCTGTGTTCGAAATGTTGCTCAGAATTCCTCACAGTTCCTCAGAATTTCTCCCATTTATGCAAAAGTGTGATCTGGCACCAATGTCAAACTGCAAAGTGTTGCGTGTGCTGAATGAAAATTGCAGTTTTAGGGATGTCTTTCAACAAGTTTCGTCGATCATCGACAGAAAGAGCTACTCAGAAATTCTCAGAGTTGCTCTCGTTTGCACAGTGTCTTGCCCCTAGGTAACAGCAGTGACTCGGACCCGGACGAACGCCAGCGGCCATCGCTAAGCTTAGCTGTCAAATTTGACAACTAGAATGTCAAAACGAAAGAAAACATCCGAATCGACATTCGTGATAACGGCTGACCTCCGTCCGTCGCCAAGCCAAATTTGGAGTCTATTTTCAAGAAGAGAAAGGCTTTCAACAACTAACAAATCGCTTACTTGCGGGACTCTGAGTGGGGGGGGGGGTGTGGTGGTGACGTTTGACTTCTTCCCGGGGGATCGTTGGTAGCAACGAAGAACGACGAAAAAGAAAACGCGACAACTCGGAGTGCTTTATGCAAAATCACGATTTCGAGTGTCACGAATTTTGCATTGTCGGCCGAAGCTTGCTCGAAAAAGAGAGTTAGGTTAATGTTTAAATTGAATGTTTGAGAAGGAAAACAAGTGAAGGACCCCTCGTCAGCACGGAGGTAAAAACAAATGACAGAATTCGGATAATTTTAAAACTGTGATAACGCGTTGATTTTTTTTTTGTTTACATCTTGCTTTGGTTTTTTATTCTTATTCAAAAAATGATTACTGGTAAATATATCAATGAATGTGATAGTATTTTTTTATAAATAGAATTTTATCTCTCTGTCTCTGCTATATAAAAAAGTAGCTGATATTTCTAGGTTGGACTCTTACGCTTCTGCTTTTCATGTATTAACAATCACAATTCTGTTGATTTTCCATTTCTTCCTGACGAATGGACTGATGGTTGTTGATTTTTATATTTTTTTTTTGTTTTTTAATTGTTTTTGTTATTGTGTTTGCTCTTGTGTTAATCCAGGTTTCCCGGTTTCGTAGCGTATGTTGGTTTCTTGATATTGATGTTTGTGTATCTGTTTTGTATATAACCTCTATATGCGTTCAAGCTAGCTTTTATTGTACTGGTTTAGTTGGATTTGACGTATGTGTTTAAAAATTTAGCACTGATGTCGCTCGTTTCTTAGCCGTTTTGCATTTGTATCCAAATGTATAAAAATATATAGTATCACATTCAAATATATTCAATAAGCGTTCTTGTAGGTCATCATTTTTCTACTATTCAGTTATTTTATTAATCACAACAAATCTTGATCTTCCATCTCTAATATAACCTCTCTCTGCTTGTTCCTATCGAAGAAAAATAATAAACTAACTAAACATTCTCAGACTTTTCAGGGTTGTTGATGTTGCCATTTGTTTGAAAAATTTCATTTATTTCCTCACTTTTCTATCGCTAGTTCTTCTTGTTGGATGATGTGGAGTGGTTGTTGGCGTTTTGTTAAATAAACATGATTGACTTGTTCCACATAAATACGCGCGATAGACACGTTCTGTATACACATTTATAAGATAAGCTGATTCTGTGTCAGTTTCTTGGATTACACACAAAGAGACCTTAAACTAATAAGTATGACTTTCAAATATCACGATTTTAGTTTTCATTTTCGCTTCTCCGCGCTCGAATCACGGCGCGCAGAGATCTCCTAGCAGCTAAATCACGTTCACGCACTTTGCCCAGGTACCGGAAAATATTCACGCCATTGTCGACCCTGCCCTCAGAAGAATACAGAAGAAAACAAAATTTACAGAACCGTTTCTACCCTCAATTGCCCGTTTCGTTTTATTCTATTTTCTATATTCCTATATGATCTAGTTTGCACCACTCGTTATTGTTTCCTACCACTTTTGTTCCTACTAATAAAGTCAGTCCATTTTCTGCACCGTTAGAGATACCGGAAAATCTCTACCGGAGGTTCGTATGCAATTCACGGAAAGTCCAGTTCCCCTCTAAACTCCAATTCAGCGCTCCACACTCGATAATGGAGTGAAACGATAGTTCTTAAAGCAAAAAATTACATCACAAAATCACAGTTCAGTACAAATTTGTTAGATTTGTTCCAACATCTTTCTTTCTTTGCAAATGTGCGTATGTAAATGACAAATGAGCGTAACTTGTCCGTATTACAAACATCCATGCAGCGAATTCGTTCTTGGAAGTTCCAGAAGAGAACATGTTAAAACACGTCCAAGCGGGAAAAAAACTGTCTGGCGATGCGGTGGTCTGATTGGCGTAGGCAAATATGAAAGCCGACGAGAAAACGCGACGAAGAGAGATGCGTCAAATGTTTAACCGCGCTTTCGCCAGTATGCAGCACTGCTCGTCGAAGCAGGCAAACGAGCATCAGCAATGAAACGTTGCCATGACAACTTCCGTGTGCTTTCGTTGCACCCGTTTAAAAATAATGTTCATTGTATAAGATAATTTATAAATACATGTTTTTGAATTTTTCGAAGGATTCTCTAAAAATTATTTAAAAACAATGGATATTGCATGTATGAATACCGTTGTATTCGTATGAACGCGAAAATTTACTTTGAAATCATCTAACGAAGGCAAATATTAAAAATTGATAGAATTGAACTCGTTTACGCATCATTTGTCTACAAACAATAAATCACAGTCGAAGGTGGTCTAGCAGAAGCGTTGTTGGTTTTCGGCTTCCAACCGTGTCCCTGTGCTATACGCTTACCAGTTAATAAGAACCGAATGGTCAAAATTCGAAACACGGAGAACAAACTTAACCAGGACGAAAACAAGTTGTTGGTTGTTTCGAAAATTTTCCGATAAATGGGCCGGCTAAGGGCATTGGGCGGTTTGATGCTGCACCACCGAAAGGCGCCACCAGCGCCAGCAAAAATGGAACTGGCAACCCAGGTGCACCTGTCAAACCGCCCAGTAATAGATGTTGTTTACACTTTTGTCGTGGGTCATTGCACAAACGGTGAAGACGCGCATGCTTTCAAAAGTTGTCTTATTTGTTTTTTTTTTTGTTTGTAAATATTGTTTACAATCTCGTAAAAATGTCGATATATGTACAAAAACGTAAAAAAGAGGTTTTGTTAAAATTCGCTCTCTCCAATGGAGATTCGCGATTTCACATTTTTGTTTGTATAAGTCCTACCCAGGTTCCCTTTTCTTTTGCTCAAGTGGGGCTAAATAGTTTTCACTATGCTTAAAATGGCAGTCGTTAGTAAATTAACGATTTTTTCTCATTACATTCCCTCGGCGTCCACTTTGTTTCTTTTGTGTGTTTATCCTCTTTTTATTCCACTGTTCTCAGTTTTTTTTGTTTTTCTTGTTTTGCAAAACATTTACATACCTAATATAAACTTATAAAACCTTAAAGCTAGTGTTTTGATTCGCAAACGAAACAATTGTCACGCTATTCATCATCATGCCGCTTTCGGGTCACTAAACGAATCGGCTTCCTCATTCTTTCACACGAAGCGGTACAAAGTCAGTCTCGTTAAGTTATTTTTGCAATTAATAAATGTACACTCTGCTAAGAAAAGATAGCACAATCAAAATCACCGATTTTTTATTCAAATTTCATACTTAAAAACGAATAGCCGGTAAGTAAGTGAGTATAGAGCAAGAGCAAGTTTATGAAATTTGGTTCAATTGAGGCTCTCTATCTTTTCTTAAATCCAAAAATATCATTTCTATTTACAAAGGAAGTACAAAAATAAACCTACTTTTAGCATATCATTTTTTATACAAAAATAACAAAAAAAATATAGAAAGTCATCACAGGTTCAAGAATATTATACAAGTTTTGATGTGTTTGTTTTGAAGGCAGAGGGGTGTGCAGTTGGCAAAGCTCGAGGGCATTCGAGTGCCGCAAATACGGCTTGGGAGCGGAGAACTGCTGACATTGAGCTGACTTTGCGATTCTATTACAGTGGTTATCGTCGTTATTGCCATGCAATCCAGCGAAGATGATTATCCAGCCATCGGCCGTTTCTCCTCCTGTTCTATTGCGCATCTCACCACTCGTTTCTAAAGACGCAATTTCTTGGTTGCTGAGTCTTTCACTCTCCACTCTCCGCTCCGCTCGTAGACGTCGTAGCAGGCTGAGTGGTTTTGTAGAAGAAAAAAGTCAGAACACGATCCAAGATGGCGCCCTAATCGTGGCGTACATGTTTCGTCGAAGCGCTAATTGGCTTCGGTCCGATGAAAGCAAAAGTGGCAATCGCTTGGCGAGAAAAATTCAGAATTTCCCACGCTTGTTGCTACTCCCCTCAGCGAAGCGATAATGATCGGGGAAAAACAATTGGCCGTACTCTCACTGCAAATAATAAAAAAAAAACAACATTCTAACTAGAAACAGACTTAGCGAGCTGTTGCTTCCCTGCGTGTGACGTCAAACGGCCGTCAGCGACGCTTCGTTTCACCGCGAGGCTAACTAGATTCACGTCACACTCATACACGTACTAAAGTCGTGGAATAATGGCAATGCGCATCCACTTAGAACCGGATCGAGGCAAGCGACGCGCGTTGTCAGTCACAAACAGAATACGTCACGTTTTAGGTCACTCGCGGGCACAAAGCAGCCTGTTGTTATCATTGGACAAATTCCGAGATATTATTTTTGCTTTCGAGCGAAACGTCAAACTCGAACTTGAAATGACAGCTGGCAACGTCAGCGGTTACCACGATCACCACGTCCGTCCGTTCGTCTTGAAGCTCTTATCTCATCGATGGTCGTGGTAATTTTCCACTCCAAAGAGCAAACGCAAACCTTTCATTGCAGGGAGGAAAGCAACGCGAAAAAGGCAATTTATAAACGCTAATGAAATGCAAATCGACAGACGAAAAAAAGAGCGACGAACGAAGTCACGCAACGACGCCACCGCAGCCATTGCAATGGCGAGCGCGGTCGGTCGGTACTCGATTCGCCATTTTTTTTCTCTTTCGTCATCTGACGGCCTTTTTTGGACCCCTCCAAGCGAAACGTATGGATATGTTTCAAACTGTTGAAATATGGTAATTTTGAATGACAAATCACTCAGCGAACCAGAATAGAAACTTGATCTGCCAAGGGCCAACTATATTTAAGCATTTCACGCGTCAAACGTCAATTTCTCATGAACGGCCATTGCGATGTGGTTCGCTTGGCGCTAAAAATAAAACACAAAAAAATGAAACAATAGAAGTGTGGGAGTAGTGATGATTGTGGATCTGCGGTATACCGTTTCACCTACACATCTTCCAGAGAAAACAAAAGAGAGATTAACGTGTTCGTAATGTATGGCTCCTCCCCTCTTTTGTTCGGCGCCAATGAACCTCGTGCCGATCTATTGTTTCACAGCTCGCATCTGTTCCGATCCGATGCCTACTGAGTTGAACGGCGCTGTAGCTGCAGCTGACGCCAACCCTGATTTCACCCTGCGTGAGTCGTCGTCGTTGCTATAGAGATGAGATTTTCTCTGCTGTCGCGCCATCACGCGCCAAATATGGCAACGCACTGCTGACTGACGAGTTACGACGACGTCGACAACAACCGCCGTCCGCCTCGCCAGGTGAAATCCAATGAGCAATACGGACTCGGGCGGGCGGAGTTTCACAAGCAACTCATATTTTCAATGTTTTCTATGAAAAGTATTTTCAAAATGTTGTTAAATGCTTCGAACAGAAAACACTGTATTTTTATCATTGAAAGGTGAAACGTAGATCTTTTCAATGGTACTAACAGACCGGAAATACACTTGTTGTGACGTTCTGAGATATCAAGTGAAGCTTTGCTAAGCTGAGGAACTTTCCCGAAGACGTTCATTCGTAGACAATTTTGTCCAAGCGAAAAACGGCTCAAGGACCACTGTGCACACTGTTCGGTAGCAGCGATCAGTTTTTCAATCAGTCTGCACGCGCCGTCCTCGTCGCCACTTTATCGGCGTGGTCGAGGAAAGCAGTTTGCTGGCAGTACTGTCGATCGACGTAGGAAAAGCGGCTGATTTCCGAACATTTCCTCATTAATTAAGGCGGCAGCACCGTAGGGGATATTGCGAGATTACCACGGCGGTAGCTTTCGAACGTCGCCTAGTTTAGCTGGCAAGGAACCTGTTTGGACATGTTTTTGCTGGCTGAAAATGTGGTGATTAGGAAAAGTTTTCGACCATGCATTCGAGAAGTACTTTTGACGTTTCCTTGCGGTTATCAGAGGGGATCGATCGACTTGCGACTTATGTCACTTGCCGATTGATTGAACGTTTCGCATCCGCTAAACACTTTAATTCAGATGCTGATCTCGGTAGACGGATTGTCTGAAATCCAACAGGTAATATTTCCATAAAATTATTAAGACTTCCATATTAGCACGATATTTTGCCTTTCTGAGCTTATTGTGCGACTAATATAGAGCATATCGGCTGCTAACAGCACTATATCAGCACGTAAGGCGATAAAAGTTTTTCGCGATAACTTGGATTGTTCAAACTGTTCAAGTTATTTAAAAAAATACGAGAAACTAAGCGAGCTGTCACTTATCACACTCGTTATAACCATTCCGTTCAAACCTTAAAGTGACTCGCTCAATGCGCACTTCATCTTCTTGACGAAACTTGGATAAAACTTGCTTCTCAGCTTAGTGTTCTATGAGCAGATAGTGTTCTATGAGCAACAGATATTAACTAAAAGTTTAATGCATACAATTTCATTGAATCTGACAGCTTCCCATAGATTCAAATTGGACGCACACGGATGCTATGTTTCCAAAGTTTAAGCGTTGTAGAAATATATAACGCTATAGAGTATCAAATCTTGCTCAACTTTCAAGTGAAATTTGTGCATTGACTAAGCACAGTCATTTCAAAGAAGAAATATCTGCCTCCCTGCCTTCAAATGTAAACGCTTCAGAGAAAACATAACCTCATTGCTCAGCGATTACCGCCGCTCTGAATCCCAACCGATCGCAACTCCCAACTAGGAAATCACGTTTACAGCTCAATATCATTCAAATTAATCACTGCCGCCTCTAGTAGAGCGAGCGCGCTAGCAAAGTCAAGCGCCCTTAGAGCGCTCAGCTCGGCTGCGGTCTTTGCAGTTTGTACAGCCTCATTCCCAGTTTCCGTACTCGCCGCGCCGTCACCGTTCGTTCAGCGTGTACTCCTCTACTGAATGCTGTGTCTAAGCCCGTGTTATCCCACTCTGCGCGCACTCCGCACTGCCTTCAAAGAGAGATCGTTCGTTAGTTGGATGTGTGTTGATTTGTTTCGTTTCGTATCGTGTATTTTTTTTTTCGCATGCACTTTAGCTCGTCACAACGCGGAAGACTACAACAAATGCCTCTTCTCTTCCACACCACCACAATTGCGGGTAAAGCTAATAAAATTGACAATAGTGTAACGACTTTGTACCGTTTCTTCGCATTCATTCCTTGTCCGTTCGCTCGTCCTTCCACCACAACGTGCAACTTCTTCACCCGGAAGCCCGAATTCTAATCCTTATGATCCCGAAATGACGTAGTTAAAATTTTCGAAAAAGACTCAGGAAGATGAACCTAAACCACTTTATGTAGAGATTATCAACGATTAAAAAAACTATGGAATATACATATAATGTATAGAAATTGTTCCACGTTAGGTTGCCTTCCTTGGTTCTTCTCGTCGCATCGTTCTTGTTCTATCTCTAGCTAGATGTTCAGCCTGCATCCCTAAACGGGATCACTATTATTGTTGGACGGTGGGTCTTTGTATTGTTTACGATTATAGAATGGATTTCATGTTTTCCTCGATTTCCCTTGCTGAGCGAAAGAAATTGTTAGATCATTAGATTCAGCCATTGTTTGGAAATGTGTTTCGAAACTGATCTCTCAAGCCGAACGAATCCCAATACTACGACAGCAGTAGGCGCCAAGAGATGACTCATCGCCGAGGGTAGTGCTTATGACTTCCTCCCGTGTGCTCAACCCCCGCTGCTCACTGCTTCGTAGCACTATAAAAAGCTCACACCTTTCAAGATACCCATGTATACGGTCCGTCGAGGCAACCCGGTCCGTCTGCTGCGCTCCATTGTATTGGTGGTAATGCTCAACCGCAGCAGGCCATGTTGCAGAGTTGCCATTGGTAACACTACGCGGCTTACACAACCCCAACGTATAGCCTACTTCGTCGTCTGTGCAAATCGTGGTACGAATAGGTAGTAGTCGAGCAGCTCAACGGCCATTAGATTCGCAACGGAGCACTGCTCGAGACGTTAATCTACCTACTATTGAATCTGTATAGGTGTTTAACGTAAGCCATAAGTAGTACAGCGATCTCTGGTGGAAACACTCGCCGCAGAATAGTAAACACCTCACACGAGCAGTCAATCACGTAGCCGTAGCTCCACGTTCAACAATAGCGTAGACCTAGAGAGGGCTCCAGAGGTGGAAGCAAAACCGCGCAGCAGCAGTGTAGACCAGGGCTGCCACTTTGAAATTTAAAATCTGTATAGCTGTATTTCACAGCAGAAAATCTGTATCAACGATTAAATATAATAGAAATCTTCATAAAACATTACTGAAAATTTATACAAATTGGTGTCTAGAAAGTTTCCGAAATTATTATAGACATTTTGTAAGAAAAATAAAAAAAAAAACAGATGAATCTGTACATGTGGCAACCCTGCAATAGAGACGGCGCACCAAATGTAATTTACTACTAGACACGTTTGCTGATCGCCAAAGAAAACGAAGAAGCAGTCTACGATATCCATGGAACACGAACTCCATCATCGCCAGGCAAGAGCAAGATAAAGGAGACAGACAAAAACAAATGCCCGTTTTCGTTTTCTTTATTTTGCTCACGTCTACCACAATGCTGCTTGCCCGCGATGATGGTAGCAGCCATGCGATGACGAAGGCGAAGACGACGATGGTGGTTCGCGAGTACGAATACCAATACATGACGCGCCGAAGACGGATCGAACGAGGTGCGAAACCGCACCAATACCAATGAAGCGAACTAAAAAAACTAGTTTTTTTTCGTTGTTGCAATGATGAACAGCAACTTTTTTTTGTGTTTTGCCTAAAAGAGACTACCATCATCACATCGTCATGATTGGCTCTCTACGGGCCCGTATCGTGCGCGTACCACCAGGGACGAGTTTCGAAACACATTTCGGATGTTAAAATTTATGGCTTTCGATCCTTTTCTATACTCTTTCTGTCGCTCCTCTTATTCAACGATTGACCTTTTTCCCTGCCACTTACTCGTTACTGTTGTTGTTGTACACGTCGCATTCGCTTCGAAAGGTGTTCTGGTCTCTTGGTTGCCTACCAGTTCGCCAGCTGAGCCATTGTCGCTGCTTATGAGCTTCTTTGCTTCACGGGTCCCACTTTGGAAGCTCCATTCAACAAAAGCAAAAAGGAAACAGGAACAACAGGTGATCATTTTTTTTACGAAATGCAAACTTGATAGTAAGTAGGTAGGAA
This sequence comes from Aedes albopictus, assembly GCF_035046485.1. Lineage (NCBI taxonomy): Eukaryota > Metazoa > Arthropoda > Insecta > Diptera > Culicidae > Aedes > Aedes albopictus. Next base: position 100,938,423 of record NC_085137.1, on the reverse strand, counting down.
CAGGAAATTTTGATACGATCGAAGGAAACGGACCGAAAAAAAAGGCTCGAAACGAACAAAGGAAATTAACGCTTCCAAGATCCGTTGCATAACCGAAAGAAGCAGAAGAGTACAAAATACGGCAAAACGCATCGAGAGCCGCGAAGCTGAAGAAGCAGACAGCGAGCAAATTTGCGTGGCGACTGACTCACGGTTTGTGCAGAAGCACAGATCAGACTGACTTAAATGCAATTATTTCCTTCGTTATCGCCCGCTAATCCAATCAAGGCTTCTCATTAGCAACGTACCATGCTTTCTGACTGGCACAACTCGACGTTCAACCATTTCAGAGCACGTAAGCTCGGTATTGGCAGCAAGTCAACTTTCGAACAGTCAAAAGGCAGTGGCAGCCACTAGAACTGGCTCAGCAACCAAGACCACTTTGTGCATTTGTTTCAACATTTGGCAATTTGGATATAAGGGTATAAATAGTGGGGGTGTTCCCTAAGCTATCCTATATTCTCGATCTTGAAAATCCCTTTCCGATTTGTCGTTGCCTAACGTTCTTCTACCTATCCTACAATGCAAACTCTCACTCTCTCTCTCCCTCATTACGACGCTGATGACCTTTTCGTTAAATCCCTACAACGATTGTTTTATCGTACGTTGAATATATAGCAGCCTGTGTTGTAAAAGCGCATTCTTGGTTCACAATCCTTGCGCGGTTCTATTTCGCGGTAGTTCCGAGTGGGGAGGCGGATATTCCCCCACCACTCGACGACAACAAACTCGTTCGCAGCTTTGAAGCAATATTTCTACACCATAATTATTACATATAGATTCCTGTTTCAGTTTTCCATTTATTCGTTTTGCCTTGTTCAGTTCCATGCGGGTTGGTTTTCCGGTTATTGTGTGATTTTTCCAATGATTGTTATTCAGTTTTCAAGTATGTATGGTTTTGTAAGTCAGCAACACTTCCGTCTCTCAAGTTAATCGAGTTTCGTTCAAAGTTTTGGGAGATGTTACAATATATATAGTTACTGTGGTTTATCATGAAATGCTTTCCCATTGTCTTCTACAATTTTGGACTTAACCTACTACCTATTACTCTCATCATAAATAGAGTATCGATCGTTTGGTAATTGAAGAATTACCTGACTTGGTTGATGTTCTAACCGCATTCAGAAGTTGTCCTCGTTGACGTTGATTCTCGCACTCCGCAGATGGGACCATCTACCTCGAAGTGTTGCCACCCATGATGATGATGGAGATGTTGATTTATCCGCCCTCCCTTGGTTCGCCCCTCGAGATGTTTGATATGAATAGTTTTTGGTGGATAGTTAACCCTTTCTTCATGCGAACCAGGGAGAGCGAACGGGACCGGTACATCGTATTTGAACTTAACACTGCGTACGAACTTTGTTGTTCACGAACTGGTTGTCCCAGGGGAAGTAAGGTTGCTGCTGATGAACGGATGGCGAGTAGAAGTTGTTGTGTTGGTTATTATGTTGATATCTGTTGTTGTTGAAGTTGTTGCTATTGTTATAGCCGTTGTATGGTGGACTAAGCGGTGGACTAGTTTGTCCACTAGACGACGAGCTGACGCTGTTGTTATGACGTTTCACGTAATGATGATTATTATGATGATGGTTGTTGTTGTTGTACTTGTTGTGCTTGCTCTGCGTTACAAGCGAATTCGATGGATTGGCATCCATAAAATCTACCATAACACTAGTTCCACTATCGGACGACGTCGACAGATCCAGTCGGCCGACTCGTTCCATAATGAATTCATCACAGCTACTGCTACCCGTCGAATCGAGATCCGACGAAGGACTGGCACGGCTCAGTTGCTGATCGTACAGCACACAGATGGTACCGTTCTCGCCAATTCGGTACGACACCTCATCCGGATCGATCCAGATTGTCAGCTCTAGGGGTAGCATCTTTCGAAGTGCGACCGAGTTTAAACCCACAGCGTTACCAGCCTTCTCGATAATCGGATCCATCTTGCCGTTGATCCGTAAACAGCGGAAACCAGAACCCTTGGTAGGAACATCAGGATACCAATGACGTGCGAAATGACGCGTCAAAATCTGCTCTAGCGAACCCTTGAAATGCTGTAGCTGGCTCTCGGATAGCTGATTTGCTTTTTTTACTCGCAGCAAATTCATCAGAAAATCCGCAGCCGAATTAACTTCTATTCTCATTTTCTCAGGATTCGATTGTACGAACGGACTCGGTGCTCCACTGTGTGTAAATACGCCGTCTCAAAACGTTTCAACATCAAACCTCGAACGGACTTGATTCAGTAAAAGGTGCCACTCGGCAGCAAACACACTCTTGACTTGAAATACAATTTTTCTCTGCTTCTGTTACTTTTTCTTCTTCTCGTGCTTCCACTTTGCCCTTCCTAGTGCACTTACAACGCACTTCTTCACAGTGCCAGAAAAAATCGGTTCAAGTTTCTCACTTTAGCTTACTGCTCAAATCGCCACACGAAAAAAAATACCATAAACTCCGCACACCGTTAGTGAATTTCTAAATTTTGCACTTTTTCACCAACTGCTGTTACTGCTGGCTCTATTGGTTGGTACTCTTCGTTTTCTTCTTCTACTGACTGCGAAACCGAAACTTAAAAAATGGTGGATTCTTCTTCTTTTTCTGTTAGCGTTGAAATGGGGCTCTTACACACAGCACACGGTCGATGTTGGTTGTCGGACGTCGGGAATCTCCTCCTTTCAGAACAACTACGGCACAGATTGCAAACTTAAATTAGAACCTTAAATTAACCTTCAAATCACAACGGGTTTCGTTTTCACCGACGAAAGGATCACAAAATTGCGCACAAACTAGGTATTTAGCGAATCGAAAATCGAATTTCAGCTTTTTTCCAAGATGGCTGGTCTGTCTGGGCTGGCTGACTCGATTTCACACACTTGTCCTTCTTCTCTTGCTCGCTACTATACCCTCAGTTACAAAACACAGTCTCTCGCTCTCTCGCTACACTCGGTTATACGTGCGGACACTCGGCTCACTCGCTTTCATCGGCTCATCACTTCGCTGAGGTTCAACTTCGAATGAAACTAGAAGCCGTGGCGAGCTGCACGGTAACCCCGACGATGAGTCTTGCAAACGCACCTCCCATATCAGTATGAGTGCTATCTAGCTCCCGTTTACTGGTGTTTCCTATCCGTACACGAAACTCACAGTACTACGCACGCACACATCAACAAATCTCATAGCAACAGACAGAGATACCAACATGTTGACTGCAGCCAAAACGAGACGCAAAACTGCTCTAGAGCAGTTACCACGAACCGAAGCCAGCACCCAGGGAATGCCCATCGCACGTCAGCTGTTAAAATTGGTAACCACGTAATGGGCTACCCTAAACTTACAACAATCTGATGCAAAACAAATCCACAGTATCATTTGACGTCCGATCATGTGCTAAGCGGCATAGGTACCACGTTGCCCCAGAGAGATAAGCCACACTGGTAGACCACATTTCCTCTTCGTTAATTGATGATAAATGGTATCAGTTCGAACTGGGCGGGCGGTGGTGGCAGCGGTCGACGACGGTGGAACTTTGCGCTTGTACTTATCTTATCGCGCTTTTTATTTTGGCAAGAGCGATGAAAGTGGCCAATGCAAATAAACAACAGTCGTCTTTTGCCAACAGCACCGAACAAAGTGTGGTTTTGATAACGAATCACACCACATTGCGCCTCCGTTCGTGGGATATGGTGGGTAGGGCATTGCCAGAGTAGAAATTGCGCGTTGTTTATGAACAAAAATGCCGTCAATGGAGGCAAGTTCACATGATACGCCAGTTCGACGGTGATAATAAAAATCGCTAATCAGTTTGGTCGTATCTCGCTGTTCTCAGGGCATTTGTTGCACATGGAGATATTTTTTTCCGGTATTGGTGGAGATGAAGAGCTTTAAGTTGAGCCTTGGGTCAAGGATCTCCACAATCTCAGTTTAAAAAAAACCCACTGACATATAATTTCTGGCTAAGCACCCATTACATTAATCATTCTTTTCATCATGTAAACTGTATTCACAGACAAACAGACGTAACACTCTGATATTTTGCATCGTACACCGATTTAACGGTCTATTTGAAAATTTGGTAGTTGGCCAACTGACCACCCGTGGCGCTCGCATCGTTTTTGCTCGAGTTTGACGTTTGCCCACTACCGCCACCTAGTTGATGGTCGGCCAAACTCAGTCCTTTTAGCATTGGGCGAACATGTTTCCGTGACTATGATTTGATTCGAAAAATGTTCGAAGTGTTACGTCTGTTTGTCTGTGCTGTATTTATCGTCATTTTTGTTAACTCTATGAAGTACTCGAGAGGAAACAGGTAAGCTTCTCATTCACTAGATCAATGTACAAATGGCCAAGTGGATTTAGTCCAAAAACCTTACTTTCGTAAAGGAAACCTTTATCTGGATAACCTTATGAACCGGGTTTCTGCTACTCTCAATTCAAATTAAATGGCAATTTCACATGTCATGCCTCGAGCATGTCTGCTTGTCAGCACCGCAATCGTCGCTGCATACATCATGCCCTATGTTACGGTGAAAAGGGGGTCCGGAGGGGGTTACATGAGGCTCACAGCCGAATTCTTCGAAGCAGATCGCAAACTCTGATATGCAGGTGCGAAACAGCTAAAGCTGAAATATATTTGCAGGTTTAGTTTAATGATCTCTAATAGTTTTACAATATACTCACATTATTCGGTCTTACGCTTAATTTAGGATAATAAGTAACAATTTCAGCCGTAACATCTTTGTGCATTCATCTGTGATTATAGGCTTTAAGGTTAGAATAACAAATTATAAAACTTCTACTAACTTACTGTGGTTTCATCTGTGATAAACTAGATTAATATAGCATGAATCGATTCTTAAGCATTTTAACTTTTAGCTGTAAGTAGATTAAGATTTTAGACTACCTTACCTTACCTTACCTTACCTTGTTGGCTACAAAGTAACTTTACTCCAACGCCGAGCGTATAGTAGAGCACCATCTTCGTCGGTCTTGGGCGATGTTCCTCCAGTTTCTCCGAACGTGTAGGGATCGTAGATCTTCTTCAACCGCGTGCAGCCAGCGAGTTCGCGGCCGCCGGGTTCTCTGCTGAATATTGTTTTCGCTATTCTTTCTTCCGACATTCGCACTACGTGTCCAGCCCACTGAAGTCTGTTGTATTTTTTACGTTTCACAATATTCGCATCTTCGTACACTTGGTACAACTCGTGATTCATGCGTCTGCGCCACACTCCATTTCCTTGTTTCCCACCGAGAATTGTCCGCAGCACTTTGCGCTCAAAAACTCCAACAGCTTTTCGGTCTACCTCCTTTAACGTCCACGCTTCGTGACCGTAGAGGGCAACCGGAAGAATCAGCGACTTATTCAGAGCGAATTTTGTTTGCGTTTGCAAGTTACGGGACCTAAGCTGGCTACGCAATCTGTAAAAGGCCCTATTCGCAGCTGAAATACGCCTTTTCACTTCACGGGAAACGTCATTGTCACATGTCACAAGTGTTCCAAGATAAACAAATTCTTCAACAACTTCATACACTTCCCCATCAATCACTACTTCAGCACTAACACCACTATGCCTGATTCTGTCTCTACCCGCTATCATTTACTTCGTCTTGGTAGAGTTAATCGTCAAGCCTATCCTCGCTGTCTCTCTCTTCAGAGGAGCATAAGCTTCCTCCACTGCCCTACGATCGATGCCGATGAGATCAATATCGTCCACAAAACCGAGGAGCATGTGCGACCGTGTGATGATAGAGCCATTCCTCTGCACGCCTGACCTCCTAATCGCTCCTTCGAGTGCAATGTTGAACAATAGATTTAAAAGAGCATTCCCCTGCTTCAATCCATCCAAGGTCACAAACGACGTAGACACTTCGTCCGCGACCCGAATACTTGATTTTGATCCATCCAGCGTTGCGCGTATCAGTCTAATTAGTTTCGCCGGAAAACCATGTTCTGACATCATCTGCCACAAAGCTCATTTCTTTTCACTGAATCGTACGCTGCTTTAAAATCAATGAACAGATGGTGAGTCTGCAAGTTATATTCCCGAAATTAATCTAGGATCATCCGCAGGACAAACATTTGATCCGTCGTTGATCGGCCCTCACGAAAACCAGCCTGGTATTCGCCGACGAAGGACTCCTCAAGAGGTCGCAGTCTGTTGAACAGGACACGCGACAATATCTTATACGTCGAATTTAAAAGAGTAATCCCTCTGTAATTGGCACACTCCAGTCTATGCCCTTTCTTGTAGATTGGGCATATGAAGCCATCCAACCAACTGGTGGGCAATTCTTCATCCTCTCAAATCTTAATAATCATCTGGTGGATTGATTGAAGTAGCTGCTCGCTTCCGTGCTTAAGAAGTTCGACCGGGATCTCGTCCTTCCCAGCAGCCTTGCTGTGTTACCACTATTTTACCGATATCTCAACTCATGAAGGAGATAGCTCGAAACTGTCATCAGTAGAAATAATCTACACAAAATTTGCTATGACATAAGTGAATTGCGAATCACATGAAAAAATGTCAAAATTCTAATAAATTAAGCATTTTTGAAAAATGTGGTAATCGCGACTTTTTGATATTTTAACCTTTGCCAAATATATAATGACCTAAATTCTCTTCAAACTTTGTTTGCGGGACCCAGAACTATGATTTATTGAGATTGATGATTTTTATTTTTCAACTCATACAAGCATTTTTTTTTTGGAAAAAATACCAAAAATTGTCCATTTTTCATAAAATCGATGCGTGCAACCTCTAAATGTTTTTTGATTTAGTTATCGTGTATGGAACTATTGTTTCTAAGGGACGATTTCATAAGGACTTAAGCGTTAAGCCAGTTTTAACTGTATGGGTAAGCCTGGCTTACCGGTTAAGCCGAGGTGTAGAAATCGGCCCTAAGACCCCAATCTAAGTACAGGGGGTGGCCAAAATGTTTGGGATAGGCAACTTTTTTTCTCTCACAAAAATGTTAAACATGCTATAACTTTTCATAGAGTTCATCAAAAAATCTCAAATTTTGACCGTTTGTCAATCTATTATATGTGCATTATTGGTACAAATTTGGACTTGATTGATTAATGTTTCACAAAGCTAGAACCGTTCGGGTAAAACCAAAGACCCAATTAAGACGTAGCACTAGGGCTCAGATTGGGTACCACATCTAGTACTGCATTCGGTCCCCGGTCCCCAAGTTTGACATTTGACTGCATCCTTATTTTTCATCAACTTTGCGGTGTAGTAGCCCATGACAACGAAGCTAGAACAACACTCAATTCAATATCATACATTAGCGTGTTGTTAACAAAATGAAAGAAATTGGAATGTTGATCCATTTTTTTTGTTTTCAGTTTACTAAAAACTCACCGATTTTGTAAAATGGCTCTTGGATATTTGCAGCCTGAGGGATCGTATGCAACGTACACAATGAAACGTGAATCCGAATCGTGTAACATCCAAAAAATAAAAACGCTCGAACGGGACGAATGATGCCAAGGGAAATGCCTCGGGAAATGTATTCATTTGGTGTACCATTTTCAACTTTAATATGCGCGCTAAATACTGCCCAACTTTACTGGTAATTACTATGGAGAATTTTCGAAAAAGGTTCTCCTCGCTGTAGAGCATTACCACATGGATGAAGTCATAGGGTCAAAGCCGAATTGAATTCTTCAGATCCCAATGATAAATGTTGCTGAAGACTTAAGTGGTCCTTATTCTGTCGAATTGTTTATCTGTAACTTTTGATGTAGTGAACAGACCTCAATGACCCCGGCGATGAAACCGTGTTCAAGACCAACAAGGTTGTCAACAAAACAATCCGGCCTCAAAATGTTGATGCATCTTAAAATTCACATATTTCCACGGCGACTGTTGAAATGTCGTCAGCCCAATCGGTTCATTGAAAACCGAGTACCTACCTTATCGTCAAACATGACTTGGCTTATTGTTTTTACTGCTCTTATAATTAAACAATAAAACCTTTTTCTTATCACCTACCTGCAGATGGCACCGAGATGGCGCATCTTCGAGGAATTAAAAGAGTAGGTAAGAACATTTATTATTTTTACCTAAAATAAGGGTGGACAGTTGAAGGGATTCACTAGTAAGTAAGATCAGAGTTAAGCGTTATTCCTTTCCAAGGTAGATATGAGTTTTGGCAGTAGTTGGATTAAAAGTAGGGTATTTTAACCAATAGCGGACTTCTTAGTAGCTGACATTTGCTCTGATGGTGAAAACAGCATAATATACTAAATTGAAATGTCTTTACCGATGATTGTACAACGAGTTCTCTATCTTTTCTACAATATTGCACACAAAAGCCGTGTTTTTTGTACTTCATGTTTCTCATTACAAAATCATTTGAAATCTAGTAAAAATTATCCTATAGCGAACACCCAGGTGTCACACTTTTTTTAATAATACCAGGGGTAACGGACTGTGTTTTTTAATGACGCGCTATCATGTACGTTTGGTTCCAATCATAGGGCACTGCACGCCGCGGTTGATATGAGAAAATTGTCTAAGTCTTTGACATTTCATGGAAAATATCATCCGCTTTCCATAGGCGATAGAAATTAAAAATGTGCGGTTTTCGTACGCGGGAAAGTGTGCTGATTTACGTCTGTGACACTTCTCCAGGAGCTTCATCTGGTATTCCCAGGAAGTTCTTTATGATATTCTTGCAGGAAATTCTTCTAAGATTTCTAAACAGGTTCCATCTGGAATTCCTCCAGGAAGTCCCCCTAACATTCCCCTAGAAATTCCTTCTGAGATTTATCAAGGAATTCCTTCTGAGATCCATCCAGAAGTTCCTTCTAGGATTCCTCCAGGTGTTCTTTTACAGGTTCGTTCAACTCTGGATGTCTACCGAAATTACGCCAAAAATTCCTTCGGGGATTGCTTCAGGATTTCTTCCAGAAACTCCTTACTCAGGAAATTTCTTCAGACATTCCTTCTGGAGTTTCATTAGGACGCCTGCAGTTTTTTTTATCAGTATTAACGAGATGTTTAGCCCTAGGCTAGTTCATCTCGGGACCCACGCTTTACTTCCCTTCCGAAGGAAGAACTCACATTCGATCCCAGGTCCTCGGCGTGATAGTCACGTGCTTTAACCATCACACCAGGTCCGTGTAAGGTTCTGATAATCAAGCCGCACTCTCAACGGTCAGCTCCAGCCGTTCGTCCTGAATCCAAAATAAACCCTCCGTCCGGACAACCACGCTTTCCATCCTACACTCTCGAATCTTATCCACGTCTGACTCCCTCCAAAGTCCACTCTAAACTAAAAACATTCTACTTCCTGATCACGCTAATCCAAATCGACTTTTACACGTCTAATGTAAACTCAGCATATAAATGATAGTGTGAACCCCACACCCCTACTTTTCCTTAAATGAAGAAAACATGCGAGTAGAAACCTGTGTGTACAATTTTCCGGTATCTTTTTACTATATGAATAACATAGCCTCAACCTTGGCCTCAACCTACTCTACATATGTGCAGAAGAATTTGATTATTGTATGTTTATTCATGAAAACAGCAACCTTCGACCCTTTCGAAATGCCATATCACATTCCCCCATTTTTCCTTTTAAAAGAACATATCTGCCGTAGTTTTTTTTAGAACTTAGATTATATTTCTGACAACAGCACACATCTGTATTTCCCAATAAATAAATCATCACCAGACCTACGTTCACACACTAACTCATCTTTACCGAAGTCAGTACATTTTTTGACGAAATTAGAACAGCTGAACGTTCGGCGATCGTTTCGGTAATTAAAACGAATGCTGAACACTCGGTAGTCAAGAGACTTTCCTGAACTGTCAAAAATTACCGAAGATTCTGTATTCGTGTGACGACCATTCAGCACTTTTTTGATGCTCATTCAGCAAAAAAATGGGGCTAACCTGGCTTCATTGCTAAGTAATTTTTGACAGATTTTCCCAAGCGAAAACAAGTTTCACACACGTTTATGATGTTATTTATGTACTTTTATTATCAAAAAGTGTTCAAATATTATGTTGATTTTTCTCTTCGAAAATATTCCGGTCGTAACTGATTCATCTTCCTGGTCCAAATCCAAATCCCGTCAGACAAAGGCCTGAGTGTCCTCTGCTGTCCATGGTTGTGCGTCGCCAGTTCCGCACTCTGCGAAAGATCCACAAATCGTCGGCCATCTTCCTGGTGTTGAAAACATTATTCGCAACCACATCGTCTAGGAGTCTGCTGAAAAGTATCTGCTGAATAGTAATATATAATTGTCAAGATATTTATTTGAAAATTTGATATACAAAACCAACACACCATTTCACACAGTCCTATAACCTTCATTTGATTCCCATTTTATTGTAAAAAATGTTTTAAGTCGTGTTAACGCACAAGGCAAAAACTCAATACAAAATCACAAATGGCGGAACCTTTGTTAGTCATTTTACTAGTGACAGAAGGTATACATTTTGCTCAGTAAATTCTAGCAGACTGTTCGGCAGTAAATTGATGACCGTTCAGTACAAAACAGTATGAATGCTGACTATTCAGCAATAGGTCACCGAAAGTTTTGACAGTTCGTGTTTAACGAATACTTCGGTACAGAAATTATCTGTATACAGTAAATTATTTTGCAAAATGCGGAAGTTTCGCAACTTATTTTGCTGTTGTCGTTATGAGCAGGATTTGATAACCGAGGGCACAGCAATTTAATACCATTGACGAAGTTATCCGCAATAAAAAGTACCGAACAACGAGTATGGGATTGAGTGTGTACCTTCTGTCACTAGTAAAATGACTAACAAAGGTTCCGCCATTTGTGATTTTGTATTGAGTTTTTGCCTTGTGCGTTAACACGACTTAAAACATTTTTTACAATAAAATGGGAATCAAATGAAGGTTATAGGACTGTGTGAAATGGTGAGTTGGTTTTGTATATCAAATTTTCAAATAAATATCTTGACAATTATATATTACTATTCAGCAGATACTTTTCAGCAGACTCCTAGACGATGTGGTTGCGAATAATGTTTTCAACACCAGGAAGATGGCCGACGATTTGTGGATCTTTCGCAGAGTGCGGAACTGGCGACGCACAACCATGGACAGCAGAGGACACTCAGGCCTTTGTCTGACGGGATTTGGATTTGGACCAGGAAGATGAATCAGTTACGACCGGAATATTTTCGAAGAGAAAAATCAACATAATATTTGAACACTTTTTGATAATAAAAGTACATAAATAACATCATAAACGTGTGTGAAACTTGTTTTCGCTTGGGAAAATCTGTCAAAAATTACTTAGCAATGAAGCCAGGTTAGCCCCATTTTTTTGCTGAATGAGCATCAAAAAAGTACTGAATGGTCGTCACACGAATACAGAATCTTCGGTAATTTTTTACAGTTCAGGAAAGTCTCTTGACTACCGAGTGTTCAGCATTCGTTTTAATTACCGAAACGATCGCCGAACGTTCAGCTGTTCTAATTTCGTCAAAAAATGTACTGACTTCGGTAAAGATGAGTTAGTGTGTATACATTTTGCTCAGTAAATTCTAGCAGACTGTTCGGCAGTAAATTGATGACCGTTCAGTACAAAACAGTATGAATGCTGACTATTCAGCAATAGGTCACCGAAAGTTTTGACAGTTCGTGTTTAACGAATACTTCGGTACAGAAATTATCTGTATACAGTAAATTATTTTGCAAAATGCGGAAGTTTCGCAACTTATTTTGCTGTTGTCGTTATGAGCAGGATTTGATAACCGAGGGCACAGCAATTTAATACCATTGACGAAGTTATCCGCAATAAAAAGTACCGAACAACGAGTATGGGATTGAGTGTGTAAGCTTAAACTTAAGGTTATGGCAAAACATAAACTGCTACGTTCAATCCAAAACTTTCAGACCTTGTCAAAGATGTCATAAATCTAAACTTGCAGAAACCTACCTATGTCCTTCATTTACTTGTGAAGAAAACATTTGCCCCTGATTTGTATCCAACACATGTTAATAGAAAACTAATATGTAAAGTCGGCCACATCACGAAAAGGCATATTTTAATAATCTCATTTGTTGAATAAGTTGAATACATTTGCTAAAACTATCAAGTCAATAACTTCAATAAACAACAATTAGGGAAGAGATATGTACTAAAATCAAGGTTGCGACGATTCATTTGCAAAGATTTACATTCATTTGCTATTATCTCAGTTCAGAAGCATGCTATCGAAAAACAATGTATGGATGAATTTAACGTTGTAGTTTTATCTGAAAGTTTGCCGAATAACATTAGAGTCGCAAACGTATGCCAAAGTCGTGAGCGAGCCGTGAAGGCAACTCTCCACGCGGTGAATGTAAATTACATTCACGCTGTGGAAAGTTGCCTTCACAGCTCGCTCACGACTTTGGTATGCGTGTGCGACCCCAATGTTATTCGGCAAACTTTCAGATAAAACTACAAGGTTAAATTCATCCATACATTGTTTTTCGATAGCATGCTTCTGGACTGAGATAATAGCAAATGAATGTAAATCTTTGCAAATGAATGGTCGCAACCTTGACTAAAATTTTTTTTAATTTTTAAACTCAATGTTAATTGCCACAAGTAAAATCTTTCTCCAGATCCACCCTTCATTCTGCATAACTTATTTTCCCTTGCTCACTATTTTCCATATTACATAACCACAACAGGCGAAGAAGAAGAACAACAGTCAAAAGAAGTCGCCTTTGCATGTCTCTATATAAACAGTCTCTAGTTTCTTACTAAGAGAACCTGATATCCAATGTATTTTCCATAAAGTGCCTCTAATATACCATAATAGCGAATCCTTGTCGTTTTGACAGATGTCCTGCTCGACTACGGGGATATGCGTATGATAAAAAATCAACTGTCTCAAATTTTGACATTTCACCTCTTTATTTTTTCCAGACTACTTACTTTTGCATGCCACTCCCTTTTGCTAGGTTTGAAACAGTACTTTAATCAAGAAGTCTACTATTGTCAGACTCCTTGGCGAGTAAACATCGCGGGGCTATTGTAGTGCACCCAAAAATAATACCTGCACAAAAGTGCACTTACGTAGCCGTGACGACCACTATTGACCAATCCAAATGCCTGTGTGGTAGTGATTTGTGTTCAAATTTCCCGTGTTAAGAAATTCTAAGAAATTTCATAACATCTTTAGTTCTCCGTATGTTGATTTATAGCAACAGGTATCGCGAGATAAAATTATGCAAACTCAATACTGTTTATTTAATCAGCATGTCTATTTCAACATACACAATACACTGTATTATGTATTTTATTCGCTCACGTGCGTCGTCATCATATACTACATTCCATCATGTTTCAAGTTAACAAGGGAAGCCTCAACAGAATGCCATGAGTAGGAAAAAACCTAACTGGTGCCTACTGCTTTCAAAATCAGTGACATCGTCGGTACTCCTGACAATGAAATTATCTTCAAATCCGCCACTCTATACAAGCATAGAAATAACAAACTGTCGAGAAGCGTCTACTATCAAACGCAAATCTATTCAACTTGCCTGTCTTGCAATATTCATGCCTTGTAAGAACAAGAGTAACCATCCACTACTTCAATACTTTATTTCAAACTCAAGTGCATTATAATTGCACCTGTCAGAATACCGTATTCAAAAAATACTAAATATCTCGTAACGCAGGCTTTGACATCAAGTTTAGACGGAGATGAATCAAGATCGAGTTTATGATGCCATTAAAGGTAAAATCACAACATCACAATAACAATCCCGGTGTAAACCGTCATGACTGAAGCAGCAGTATATAGACGACAATTATTTCTCTTACAATGTTTTTCTAAATAAATCACTTCTTTCCGTTAAGACTAAAGAAAATCCTTGAGAAAACCAACAACAATTAATTCGTGTCAAAATATTCAAGTTGTGATCAGTTTCCCTTCCACGGAAACACAAACTACACTCGATTCCGCATCTTAATTTACTTTTCAAACAGCCATCCATGCTTTTTTAGGGCACACATGCCTATGGACTGAAAGTCTCTATAATAAAGATAAATCAATCAATCAATTATGTATATCAACAAACCCTTCTACCTAACTGCGTTGCTCGAATCTTTATAGAACTAATCAGAAACACAACCATCTTCTATGTATTTCAAAGTCGAAGTCCAAAAACAGTCAATGTCAATCCTTTTAACCGTTCCCACAAAACTCCTCAAGCATTGGGAAAATTAATGTGCAGCCATATATGAGCACAGTTCTTCAGTTTTACTACAAAATCAAAGCTTCTTGTCTTTATCAGCAGCCAATCAAAGCTGTATCTCTTCATCTGGAACGCTGGTCAGCGCTCGGCCACTACGCAACTCTTTCGATAGGCAACCTTCCACGGTCCTATCGTTTCTCTATTGATCGGCTAACGCCGGTTAACAGTTTACTTCACTTGCTTGCACCTAGCTGTGGTTACAAGGGTCTTTTGAACGACAGTCCACTGCACGATCTCTTTGATCTCTTTGATCGGCACCCGCAACGATCACAAGTATTCTCCTTTGACCGGCACCCGCCACGGTCAGAACCTTCTTTCGATCGGCACCCGCCACGGTCACACATCATCCTTGACCGGCAACCCGCCACGGTCACTTCTGTTCCAATCCGAAACACAGTAATCATGTTTTCTTTTCAGTATTTACAATGTGTTCCACGCGTCCTTTCGGTCTTCTCTCCGTTTTTCATCTTCTTTTTCCTAGTCGATGCAATACAACAGTTTCGCTCATGAACCGCTACGAAACCATGACGTCATCACCCCGCGATGTTGTATTTACTCACACACCCAAACACGTTGATATCTGCAACCTCGCACAAAACACAACTATCCACCTTTGGTCTAGCATCATCACATCATCCATCAAAACAAAAACCAAAAAAACTTTCGGAACGACCGGAACACACCTACCGTTATGATCCCATCCTCGTCGCCAGATGTAAGGTTCTGATAATCAAGCCGCACTCGCAACGGTCAGCTCCAGCCGTTCGTCCTGAATCCAAAATAAACCCTCCGTCCGGACAACCACGCTTTCCATCCTACACTCTCGAATCTTATCCACGTCTGACTCCCTCCAAAGTCCACTCTAAACTAAAAACATTCTACTTCCTGATCACGCTAATCCAAATCGACTTTTACACGTCTAATGTAAACTCAGCATATAAATGATAGTGTGAACCCCACAGTCCGCTCCACATACATGATCTTGCGCCTTTGAAAAAAAAAGCACAAAAATGCACAAAATTGTTAACACTGTTGAATAAACAGTCAAGAACAGCATCTCGCCATTCATATTTATCAAATTTACACAAAACTTTTACTCCCACTATTGATTAAAGTCGCCCCAAGCTACTTACACCGTTATTGAAAAGCCTTCGTCATTACGTCGTGCTTCGGCGCCCATCAAAATGTCTGAGTGGAAATCCGCCGTGCACTTATTGCTCTTGTTGCGCACGGATGGTTCTTACGCCCAAGATCAAATCGTGCGTTTTTCATCTTAAAATTCAATAAAGTCGCTGACTGACCGCAATAAGTGGCGATAATATGGCTTCAATGTCTATTCAGGATATATTTTCTCCAAAGGACCCACATTTGGATGATATGCAGCTGGTAAAGCTTCAGTGATAAAAATGTTAGCGAATGGTCTCAAATCTATTACAGCACCGGTTACAGCAGGTAGATTCAGCAAAAGGTGATATTGGGAACCAGGCCCGTGCACAGAAAAGGCGACAAGGGAGGGGTTTTACCCAATTTTAGCAAAGGGTGGAGGAGGCCTTGTGTATAGAGTATCGGCAATGGGAGGAGTTTAACCGCCAAAA
This sequence comes from Aedes albopictus, assembly GCF_035046485.1. NCBI lineage: Eukaryota > Metazoa > Arthropoda > Insecta > Diptera > Culicidae > Aedes > Aedes albopictus. The sequence continues at coordinate 100,922,530 of NC_085137.1, read as the reverse complement.
CCCCTCCCTTGTGTACGGGCTTGTTCGGAACATAATATGCTGCCTGCGCTTCCCCATCGGTACTGTTGCTATATTTTTTTTTTCAACGCGCATTATGGACAATGGCAGGGACAACTCCCTCCTTTGCTGTACGATATTGTGCATCCTAGCTTAATCACTCAGATCCTGCTGATCTGAGTCAGCCGCCATAAGATTGCGCCCGTTTGATTTGTACACGGCGGCTGACAGCTCCACCCGGCGGCTGCAAAACAGTTTTAGCCAAGGTGCACACCGTGTACAAATCATACCTGCGCGGTCTGGCGCGATCTGAGGCTGCGCGTTTCGAACGCAACTTGCTGAGAATCTACGATAAGCGCGACAATACTAGATAAACTGTAAAGAGTTGTTGTTCATAGATAAGAGCTAAAATATAGATTTCAATCGAAATCTGATTTCCATTGCATTTTACTCATTTTTTTACCACTCATCGTAGGCAACGTCAAGAGAAAATTTCCATCCTCCTCCATTGCCCAATGTCAGATAAACTTCAATTAGTTACTTTTAGTTAAGAAAGCTTCGAAATCAATTTATTGCAGTGGATTAGGTTCACAATCTATTGCATTCCACTACCTTCGATACAAAATTTCTTCGGGCGTAACAACAAAAGCGATCGATTCTAGGTAATATTGACCAGGCGTAATTCCAGTGCTGGCGACCAAGCGACGTAGCATGTCGGGCGTAATGACCAATAAATTTTTATTTGGTCATAATTTTCATTTCATTCATTTTTTTTCAAGGAAAAAACGCTTGTTTGTACATTTTGACATAACATCACCAAGAGGATAGTGTTTTCTCCTAAAACAACGAAAAAGATTGAGCGCACACGCACAAAGTGTTAAATAGGAATTAGTTTTAGATTGTGAAACTTTGCAAGCGTTTTCCTCGATTCTAACATTTTGGATATCCGCCCTTTTCACATGTTGGTCTAGATGTAAGGTTCCTCCAGTTCTTTCTGTGATTTCTTCAAGATTTCATTTTGACTTGAGATTCATCTAGGAATTCCTTCCAGGAATCCTCCAAAAACTTCTTCCGGTATTCTGCCCCCACTCGCATAACAGTCCCATCTTTGCTGGGTTTCCTATTCATATGGGACTGTTTGGCGAGTGGGGGCAGTATTCCTCCGAGAAATTCTGTGATTTCTGCAAGTACTCCTGGGTTTCCTGTGGAAGTTCTCCAATGAACTTTTCTTCCAGGATTCCTTCAAAAAAACCCTCCCGGCATTCCTTTTGGAACTCTCTCCGGGATTCTTCCAGGAACTTTTGTTTTTTTTTTCAAGAGCTGCTCCCAAGATTTCTCCAAGAACTCCTTCGTGGATTCCTCTAGGAATTACTTTCGGAATTACATTGGGAACTTCTTCCAGGATTCCTAAGGGAACATCCTCCGGAATTCTCGCAGATGTTCTTTCCGGGATTGCTTCAGAGATCCTTTCAGGATTTTTCCGGGACTCCAAAAACTCTCTGGAATTCTTTCAGAAACTGCTTCCGGCATTTTTCCGGGATTCATCTGAAGATCATTTTCTGGATTCCTCCAGAACTTTCTTCTGGAATTCTTGCTGATCCTTCCAGAATTCCTCCGTATAAGTTCTTTCTAGAATTTCTCCCATATGTTTCTCCAGATGGAAATCCTTCAGGAGGTTTTTAGATTTTTTTTTCAGGAGTGTTTCAAGGAATTTCTCTTAGTGTTTTTTTATATTGAGTTCCTTGTGGAACTGCTCTAGACGTTTCTTATGAAGTTCCTTGAGAAATTCTTAAAGAAGTTCCTTGAGGAATACCCCCAACATTTTCATCTCCAGCAGCTTTGAAAGGAATTTCCCCCCGAGACTTCTGCTTTTCCCATATAGTCCCTTCCGGGATTCCATTTTACCAGGAATACCTTCTGGAGATCTGAAAAAAAAAACTTCTAAAGATATGCCAAAAGAAAATGTTAGCAAAATCTAGGACGAAATTCCTGGAGAATTGCCGGAACTTCTGGAGAAATTCAAGAAGAAAGAATTCCCTTGAAATCTTAGAAGGAATTTCAGAAGGAGTTCCTGAAAGAATACCAACTTTCATTTTCATTTTCATTTTCATTTTGCAGCATTTGGTGGGGCAATGAGAGCGCAAGTCAGTCCAAAGCCGATGATAAGGAGGGGTAATGGCTGAATAGTCTTTGCTGACCACATAAACGCCATGGGATAGGAAAAGGGTATTTTGGTGTGGGATTAGGGTGTTGGTGCAGACTTGACGATATCAATGCTATTCAGATGCAAAATAACTTTAAGGCTCAATAGTGAATCGCATACCTTCCAAAACCAAAAAACAATAATCCATAAAATACCAAGCAAGTCATAGAAAGAAAAAGCGCCCGATTGTTTATTTTGTCAATTATAACAAACGGAAACTTCTACCCTCTCCGACTCGCCAGTCACCCCGGAAAAAATGTCCCTTCAGTTCTGGAAAATATATTATCCCCAATTAAGCCTTTAATCGAATTGTCCGCGTGGTCTTGTAGTACCCCTGCTAGGTAAGAATCAGTCATTGCCATACATATTAAATGCTAGACATGACCCCATGGATAGCATTTGCATATGTAAAAGCTTTGCTGATGTGACTTTCCTATTAGGCAATTCTCTCATCTCATGTTTGTCTTCAAAACCTTATCAAGCTTAGAAAATTGAAGTTGATAAACAATACATTACAAGGTTCGAATTCCCATAGAATGAGATCATTCATTCGCACTACAACACCATAGGAGATAATACCACATTGGCTGATTACAGTACAAATGTGAAAAATCTCCCTTTTCCCCCTATCCGCAACCCGGGGACGCGCCCTGTTGGATTTCGAAAGCCTCGGAGAATAATACAAACCTTCAATGGCATTCCCATAAACTAACCCACATTGTCCATTCAGGGGTCTGACTGGGCCTATTACCCTCCCTCAGTTTGTAATATTCTCTCCAACTTGGAATTATATTTTCCCGGCACATAAATGACTTCGACAAATGTTCGATATACTATGCAGCGTCATGATCAGTATAACTATATCAGATGACTTGGAGATCTGATTCTTACAGAATTGTTTGCCATTGATTATACATTCAGCTATTCTAATCATTACTGCAAAGGCCATCGACCACATGCCTGAAATCAAAGCTTCCTGGAAGATATAATCCAAGCCCAGGGAGTTCCTGAAGGAATACCAACTTGCATCTTTTTAGGAATCTCAAAGGAAACGTCTGTATCACAAAAGAAACTCCCAGAAAGAACCTGGAATAAATTTCTGGCGAAACTACAGAATTTTGGAAGAAAATTCGGAAGATATTTATAAAGGAGTCCAGGAACTCCTCTGGAAAACTCCCAGAAGGCATTCTTTAAAAATCCGGAAATAACCATTGGGAGGAATCCCTGAAGTATTTTCTGTAGAGATCCTATTATTTTTACATTTTTGCTATATTAGTTTTAAATGCTATTACATTTCCTCTTAGGTGCTATCTACAGGCGTTCGCATGTACAATTAAATTACAATTACAAATAGGTACAAATAACATTTTTACCCTTCTTACACCCATAAGAAGGGTATAAATATCGCTCGAAAAACCGACTTTCGATCCGAGGCCCGGAGGGCCGAGTCTCATATACCAATGAACTCAGCTCGACGAACTGAGCAAATGTCTGTATGTGTGTGTGTGTGTATGTGTGTATGTGTGTATGTGTGTGTGTGTGTATGTGCGTTACAAAAAAAAGTCACGCACGTTTCTCAGCCGTCTGTCAACCGATTTGAGTTCTCTTGGAAGCAAATGAAAGCTACTACATCCTAGTAGAACGCTATTGAATTTTTTTTCGATGGGACGTTTGGTTACCGAGATATCTCTCGAAGAGTACTTATGAGTCATACTTCTAAACTTTTTAAGATTTTTGACCAAGTGTATCATAATAAATATTTCGACCGTTTGTCAATCGATTTGGGTTCTCTTGGCACCAAATGAAAGCTACAGCATCCTAGTAGATCTCCCAGAAATTTTATTTCGATTGGACATTTGGTTACAGAGATATCTTTCGAAGAGTACTTACAACTAAACCTTTTGAGATTTTTGACCAAAAGTATCATAATAAATATCTTAGCCGTCTGTCAACCGATTTCGGTTATCCTGGCACCAAATAAAAGCTACAACATTCTAGTAGAACCCTATACATTTTCATTAGGATTGGACATTTGGTTACCGAGATATCTTTCAAAGAGTACTTGGGAGTAATACAGGTTAACTTTTTGAGATTTTTGACCAAGGGTACCATAATAAATATCTCAGCCGTCTGTCAACCGATTTGGGTTCTCTAAGCACCAAATGAAAGCTACAATATGCTTGTATAAGGCCCTGAAATTTTATTTCGATTCGACATTTGATTACTGAGATATCTTACGTAGAGTGTTTCAATAAATTATTTTTTTTATTATATTCACTTGTTATCTTGCATTTGTTTTTGACCAGTCTATGGGAAATTATTTTTCAATAAATAATGCTGATCTCATACAAAGTGTATTCTAGCAGGTTATTGTTTTCAACAAAATTATAATTAACAAATTACAAATACACAGGAATTTTATGAAAACTAACAATATGTTAAATGAAAGCTTTAAATTTATATATTGTGGGAAAAATGCAAGAACTGTACAGCCAAAATAACTAGTTAATGCCAAAACTGATTAACTTAGTAGATGTATCATTTTTGTCCTTTCAACACCATAACCATGAATACCAAGTACTTCGGAGTTAATTTATTCGACTGATTAAGAGATATTAGACAAAGTGCATCTTGCTGATTTTTTTTATCCATTTGTTAATCGATTCAAGATTATTTGGCAGTTAACAAAAGATACAATATTCCAGAATATGAAAGCTATTTTTTAACATTCCATATAAGATTCTTGGAGGTATCTGGCATTACTGGTAAGTCCATGGTCTATGCTATTTTGGGAACCATTTCACTAGATGTCAAATCCACAATATTTTCTAGAACTTTTGGCCAATCGCACAAAATAAATTTGCTTAATACGCATAATTTTTTTTTTTTTTTTTTTTTTTTTTTCATAGTGATTACGGCGGTAGCACACTGTGCTTATGTTCTACACCGCACCCTTTCCCAACGTTTGCTTCTATGAGCCTCTATTTTTGTTTCAACACACAGAAGTACGTAGGCATATCGTGGCCCAAGTCGACACTGTTTTGGCCTGCGTTGAACAAAAATAGTTTTAATAAAAGTTTCCCATTCTTGTCGTTTCACTATGTGTTTTTGTATGCCGAACCGCGCTGAGAAGCTAATCGAGAGTACATACTGTGTTTCACCGTTTCACTACCAATTTGTGTACTGTATTGTATTGTGTTATTCCCTGCTGTGCGTCCATCGCTCCTGTATGTGATGAATATCGCAGCATAATCGATCGCGTTCGCCGCTGTCTCGCGTGGAAACGAAAATAATAGATGCGCGGGTGTTATGCGTTTAGTATTGTATTGCTCCCTACTGTACCTGTATTGCTTCTGTATGGGGTGAGCATCGTAGCATAGTCGATCGCGTTCGCCATTGTCTCGCGCGGAAAAAAACAGACAATAGATGCGCGGGTGTTTAGTTTATTATCGTGTTGTTTTCTGCTGCGCATGCATCGCTTATATATGGGGTAACTATCGTACAGCATTATCGATCGCGTTCGCCTCTATAACGCGCGGAACCACTACACAACATGCGCGGGACTAAACAAATCGCTATTGTAATAGAGACCGCGACGCGTATTTCCCGTATATCCCCGCATAGTGGATCTTATCACCTACCATGGTTCCAAGATCCGCACCTCACCCCACCCACCAACAAACACTACCTCGCGAGACAGCTGTGGGTACGCCGTAGACTCCACGGCTTCCAGAAGTAATAGTTGCCGAACCAACACGCTCTTCCTCTACCGACCACAAGGACGCCGTTATCGACTTTCAAATGTTAAACTCACGAACTGTGCACACTGAGGATGGTCAGCCAGCCAGTCCCAAGCCTCTTATTCACTGGTTGCAAACCCCGACTACTCCGGTCAATCACGGAGCAGCAACCACGATGTGTACGGTAATCTTTGCTTTGCTTTGCAGATAGCGCTGAGAACCTAATCGATCTATCAACCACTGAAACCTTTCAGTGCTGTTTTGTGTTGTTTGACTTACCCACTTGAAGAGTGCTTATTGTTTTATACTCAACCTATCTCGTCCGTTTTCGAAGAAAACTCTGCGCTTATCCGGTTAGATCCTCGGCGTGCCATGATCAGAAAGGGAAGAAAGAGTTAAGAATGCAATATTAGAGATTATTCATGCAGATTATGTGTGATAACTTCTGGATCTCTGTTTTTTTGAAACGCTTATAAGGATAAGATTACTGTTGTTGGTCAACAACTAGCTAATAAGGTTATTCATATAGGTACAGCAAAGCAGCAAAGATTAAAAAGTGTTTTGGAAGCTACTTTTATTAGTTTTTTTTTACCTTCACCAACAAGTCCCTTGAGAGAATAGCATACAACATCTAAATTATTAATTCTCTAACGCGAATTTGTTATCACCCTGCCTTGTCTAAACTAGAAGATACATACCGTGACATCACCCAACCCCAATCACTCCCCCTCGGCTCCCAATTCCGCTCACCCCAATTCTTTGGATGGCGTGAACGAAACTAGGACCCGAAAAAAAAGTGACCGGAATTAGGTGATGTCACGGTATGTGTAATGCAGTTATAACTCCCACACTCACTCTTGCATTACATAATAAAGTTGGACCCTTCTCCAATTAATGTCGTCGTGCTATCCACTCCTGAGTTTATGCTTAGTTAAAATAAAAATAGTATCAGGGAAATTAAATAGAATAGCACAAATCTACTTGTTAGTATTAACTACTATGTACTACTACTTCTACTACTACTGGTACTTACTATAACACCTACTTATGATTAACTACAGCAGATCACAGCCGCTAAAATTGTGACTGCCACTGTTTAAATTAAACAGTGCAATGAGTGATTGTTAGCTTCCCAGCCTTGGGAAAGTTAGTAAATAGAGGGTTAGTATAGGCTGGTAGTGAGCCCTGTCGGTTCCCCCAGCACTGCGCGTAGTCAACTGTTGTTAGATCATGCGACAGCAACTAAACGTATGCTGGAGGCACGGCAAATCAAGCGTATAAATGTAATGCAATAGGCAATGGTACTAGGATTTGATTTTAGTTTAATTTAATAAAATTATGCGATAACTCTAAACCGAAATATTTTTAAACACTATTCCATTTACTATTTTACTAATTTTCATTACTATATTTAATTTATCTTACTTATCAAGAACTACAAAGACTAAAAATTGCAAAACCTGCGAACGAATTAGGTACAAACTATTAAAATCGATTTCCACTATCTGACGACGCTTGAT
>NC_085137.1:100844792-100914570 GCF_035046485.1 Aedes albopictus | reverse complement strand
GCACAAAGCTATGGAAAATTATGGACGAGGACAGCTTTCCCGGGAAGCTGACTAGACTGATAAGAGCAACAATGGACGGTGTGCAGTACAGCGTAAGGATTTCGGGTGAACTATCCAGTTCATTCGAATCTCGACAGGGACTACGACAAGGTGATGGACTTTCCTGCCTACTATTCAACATCGCCCTGGAAGGTGTTATGCGACGAGCCGGGCTCAACAGCCGGGGTACGATCTTCACGAAATCCAGCCAATTTGTCTGTTTTGCAGATGACATGGATATTATTGCTAGAACATTTGGAACGGTGGCAGAGCTGTACACGCACCTGAAACGTGAAGCAGCAAAGGTCGGACTGGTAGTGAATGCGGCTAAGACAAAGTACATGCTGGTAGGTGGGACTGAGCGAGACAGGACAAACCTTGGCAGCAATGTTACGATAGACGGGGAAACTTTCGAGGTTGTAGAAGAATTCGTCTACCTCGGTTCCTTACTAACGGCATCATCAGTGGAAGTCGTGCCTGCTATGGGCTCCAGAAGAAACTGCGGTCAAAAAAGATTCACCCGTGCACCAAATGTACCATGTACAAGATGTTAATAAGACCGGTGGTTCTCTACGGACACGAGACATGGACGATGCTCGAAGAGGACCAGCAAGCACTCGGAGTTTTCGAGCGACGGGTACTAAGGACGATCTTCGGCGGTGTGCAGGAGAACGGTGTGTAGTGGAGAAGGATGAACCACGAGCTCGCTGCACTTTACGGCGAACCCAGCATCCAGAAAGTGGCCAAATCCGGAAGGATGCGGTGGGCAAGGCATGTTGCAAGAATGCCGGACAACAACCCTGCAAAGTTGGTGTTTGCTAACCATCCGGTTGGTACAAGAAGGCGTGGAGCGCAGAGAGCACGATGGGCGGACCAGGTGGAGCGTGATCTGGCGAGTGTTGGGCGTGATGTTGGAGAGCTGCAGCTGCAAATCGAGTATTATGGTGGCAAATTGTTGATTCAGTATTATCATGATTTTTATGTTAACTAAATAAATGAATAAGAGAGCCTCAGAAGTGTTCCAAACGTTTTCAAGGGCTTTCAGGAATATTCCGAGGGGTTTCACGGGGTTCAAAGGCGTTCTAGAAGATTTCAGGAGTGTTAGAGGGTTCAGCGGCGTTCTAGGAGTGTTACTGGGGTGCTCATGGATGTTAAATGTAGGTCAGGAATGTTTTAAGGCCCATATAGCCGAGGCGGTAAACGCACGGGTATTCAGCATGACCATGCTGAGGGTGACAGGTTCGATTCCCGGTCGGTCCAGGATCTTTTCGTAAAGGAAATTTCCTTCGGCATAGAGTATCTTCGTGCCTGCCACACGATATACACATGCAAAATGGTCATTGGCAGAGGAAGCTCTCAGTTAATAACTGTGGAAGTGCTCATAGAACACTAAGCTGAGAAGCAGGCTTTGTCCCAATGAGGACGTTACGCCAAGAAGAAGAGGAATGTTTTAAGGCGTTCCAGAAATTTTCAGGGGTTTCAGGTACGTTGCAGGTGGTTTCAAGGGGCTTCCGAATAGTTCTAGGTGTTTTCAAGGGGTTCCAGAGGCGTTCTATCAAGGGAATTTCATGGGGTTTCTAGGGATCTCAGGGCCGTTTCAGAGGTATTCGATGGAATTTCAGGAACATTTATGGGTTTTCCGCGTCGTTCCAGTGTGTTTCAGCGAGTTTTAGGATGTTTCAGAAGCGTTTCAATGGTTTTTAAGGGGTTTCAGTGGCTAGCCAAGGAGCTTCAAGGATATTCCGGGGGCGCTGGGGGTTCCAGTGGCGTTTCAGGGGGCTTTAGGGTTTTTAAGTTCCAGCGATATCATCCGGAACCCTGAAAAGCCTTGCAACCCCTCTGGAAACCCGTGAAACTTCCTTGAAAGCCCCCTAAATTCCCCCTGAATCCGGATATATCTTAAATCCACCAAAAAAATATTGAAACTCCTCTGAAACATCCCTGAAACCACCTCAGAAGCCCTAACGAACCCCCGGAACTCTCGGGGCCCCCGAGAGCCCCTATAAAACCCTTTTGAAACTCCTTCGAAACTTGAAAATAAATAAAAAAGATAAATTTGTAACAGATAATTTAAAACTTTCACAATCGGAATGAACTGTTCAGCAATTAGTGAGAATCGATCAACGTTAAGGAAAAGATACGAGGAAGCCACTCCTCGAATTTTTAAGTGCACAAATCTGAAGAACCGATTGTCTTTTTGCGATAAAAAGTTGATCGATTGGTCATCACCAGCTGATATCCAATTGATCAACTTTTCAGTGCAAACCGATATTCGGTTCTTTGTGCTCTTGAAAACTTGAGGTGTGGCTTCATCATATCTTCACCTTAAGATGAACTAACACGAGGATGCGTTCAACATTTGGTCGGCGTTCTTTGGGGCAGGCAAAGATAAGCTGAGGAATTCGTAAAACCTGAACTGTTCGACGTTATTTTGAAGCAGATGTGTCATTACATAAAAGAATAATAATATTTCTGAAAATAATGCCAAAGATTTGAAATTTCAAATGCTTGCAGGGCATTTTCCCGAAATCATTGAAAAACTGATGGTCCGAACATTTGTGTTCCAGACATCCTATACAAATGCTATATTTTCTCGTAGAAAATGAAATTCAAGGGAAATCAAATGTAATGGGAAGTAAAGTAATGAGTCGGTCCAAACGTTCACTGGGTATTTTTCTACTACCGTGGCATTATATAAGAAAAAACAAAAGTACCAATACTAATTACTAAACAATTAGCGAATTACGGAGTCATCAATCTACCGTTTTTTTTCCTGAAATATGTGTAACATAAAATTTACATACTCACTGTCGCGACCGTCGTCTGACGAATCCGTTCTGATCGGATGACTGCCCGATGGATGAATTAATGAAATGCGCTTCGCAGCAGAAGAATTTCCGAAGGATACCCTGGAAGAATTCCTGAGGATTCCTAAATAAGTTTCTGAAGGATCCTCCACCGGAACCTCTGGAAGAAATCCCGAAGGAATCCCAAGAGGAATTCCCAAATAAATAGAAGGAATTTTCGAAGGAATCTCTGGAGGAATTCCTGATGGTATTCCGAGGAAACGAAATCTCTGGAAGTATTCCTGAAGGAATATCTGGAAGAATTCCTGAAGAAATCCCGGCATGAACTCCTTAAGGAATCGCGGGAGGAAGAACCAAACGAATCCTAAGAGGAATTTCTGTAAGAATCCCTGAAGAGATTCCCGATGGAATCTCTGGATGAATCCCGGAAAGAGTCTTTAAAGGTATTCCCGATGGAATCCTGGGAGTTCACAAAGGAATCGGGTGGAATTCTCGAAAGGGTCCCGGGAGAAATTCCCGAAGGAATTTCTGAAGGATTCCGAGGATGAATTCGTGAAGGAATCCCGAGAAGAATTCCCAAAAGAATTCCGAGAGGAATTGCCTCAAAAATCTTCCAAAAGATTCCCTGTATAAATTTAGGAAGGAATTTCTAGAGGAATCCCGGTAGGAATTCCCAGAAAGAAAATTCCAGGGAAGTTCCCAACGAAATCACGGGGCGAATTTTCGAAGGAATCCGGGGATGATTTGCCAAAGCCATCCCGGGAAGGATTCAAGAAGGAATCTCTAGAGAATCGGCAGGATTGTAGAAGAATTTCTAGAGATCCTCGGGAGAAATTCCTGGAACCCCTGAAAGAATTCTTAAAGTAATCCTGGAGGAATTTCTGGAGAAATCCCGGCAGCAATTCCCAATGGAATCCCAAGAAGAATTCCCGAAGGATAACGATTACGACTATGACGTGGCCTGCAATGTTATTGGCTTTATACTGTTCAGTACACGAATTGCGCCCATTGCATTGAGGTTGATTAGCCTTGTACCTATGCTAAAACAATGACATTTTCTAGGTCTTCTAAACGATGAGATCCATTTTATAAAAAAAAAACATATTTTAATTCTAGCGACCCTGCCACTGCCTGATGATATGTAAGTAAATTTACATATATCTTAATTCAGTAATTAAAAGCCACCTACGAATCGTTCTTCTTGGTTATTTTCCTACCACAAACAGCCACAAGTACAAGACGTTAATAAGACCGGTGGTTCTCTACGGACACGAGACATGGACGATGCTCGAGGAGGACCTGCAAGCACTCGGAGTTTTCGAGCGACGGGTGCTAAGGACGATCTTCGGCGGCGTGCAGGAGAACGGTGTGTGGCGGAGAAGAATGAACCACGAGCTCGCTGCACTTTACGGCGAACCCAGCATCCAGAAGGTGGCCAAAGCCGGAAGGATACGGTGGGCAGGGCATGTTGCAAGAATGCCGGACAACAACCCTGCAAAGCTGGTGTTTGCAACTGATCCGGTTGGCACAAGAAGGCGTGGAGCGCAGAGAGCACGATGGGCGGACCAGGTGGAGCGTGATCTGGCGAGTGTTGGGCGTGACCGAGGATGGAGAGCTGCAGCTGCAAATCGAGTATTATGGCGGCAAATTGTTGATTCAGTATTATCATGAATTTGATGTGAACTAAATAAATGAAATGAAACAGCCACAAGACTTGTACCAACTGGAAATCCTTGCGCAAGTGGCTTTTATTGCACAAAATAAGATTCAAATCCAGCTCGCTGATCAATATCACTGCCATCAGCTAGCATCCATTCAAAGCCCTGAGACCTACACTGAATAGAAGCCACGGCAAAAGCCAACCATCAACAAAAGCAGTGAAACTCTATTAAAGTCGTAAAGTTAATGTCGACAGCCAACCTGACGGGGCCCCCAATAGCCCAGCGCCACTCAACTGCGGGCGGACACGGATGGACACTGGAGATACGCAGATGCTGAACGTTGATGATAGCCCAGCCCACTCACGACAATAAACTATAGCTGCCTTTACGGCGAAGACCCATGCCATGGTGATGCTGATGGCGCGACCGAGCACGATGAATGTCAAAATATCAATCAAAACAAAAACTGGCTGGAAGTGGAAAGCCACGGATCCGCAGGGTCCATGTGCGCGCGCCCACGAGAAAGCCTTCGGAAAAAAGCGGGTTTACGGCGCGGCGTAGCAATAACCTCGGCGCGCGATGATGACCGACCGAACAGCCCCAACCCAGGGTCGGTTGGTCAGATTCGTGAGCAACTCATTGTAATCTTCCATTTATCGTCGAAAGCATAGTGACTCGTCGTCGTCGGTGCGACTGCTTCCTAAACATAGAGGCACATTTTGGGGACGTACCTTCATACATCTGCGCCATCATGATCGAACGGTTTGCAGCGAGCGCGAGCATCAACCGAAAAAAGGTGTCGACAACTCCGTGTACTAAAGCATACAACACAGTTTTGCGGTTGCAAGCTTGGGTGAAGAAAATTACCCTTTCGATATGGTTTCACTGCTATGCTATGCTGGTCGATTAGTGCTGCAACTTACCTTATTGGTGCCGCCGCGTGGAACCAGGAACGTCTGGGAAGGAAGAAGAAAGTGGAAATTACTTTCGATATTTTTTGACATTATAATGCTAAATGAGAAAGAGAGTGAGTTGTTGGGGGGCATTGGAACGACAGACCAGCCAGCGACGACGATGGTCCACTTGCATCTTTTGGTCATTGAACAGCGATCAAAGGTCGGCTTTGTACTGTCATGTCAAAGAAGAATTAGTTTCTTGCTACCAACCGTTTTATTACGAAAACTATCGATCTTATTTGATTTTTGTACTAATTCTCACAAAATATAAGCATATATAAGCAAAAATGGTACTAGTAAGTGAAAAAAAAATGTTATACCCTCAATTAGTTAAGAGGCAAAAGGGTAAAAGGAAAAAAAATGTATCGAGAAACACAAGGAAGGATAATGATTTGGTGAGCTCTTCTATACAATTATCTTTCTATGTACAGATTTATACCGCAAAATAGTACAAAATATGAGATTCACCGAAAAGTTCCTGCTGTGATTCCTTCAGAGATTTCAACATAAATTTTCTTAAAATTTACTCAGTAATTACAGCTGGGAATCACCTTGAGATTTCTTTACGAGTTCTCGCTGGTATTGCTCCAGGAATACCGCTGAGGTTTATCCAGAAATTTTTAATAGAATTCCCTGGAAGTTTTGGTGGGATTTCTCAAGCAATTCTTGCTGGGAATCCTTCCGAAATACTTGAAGGACTCCCAAGAGCAATTGCTGGAGAAATCTCTGCCGGAAATGCTTGAGAAATACTAGCAAGAACTCCTACGAAATCCTGGTAGGAATATCTGCTGAAGCTCTTGGAGGAATTCCTAAACAAATCCTTGAAGAAATCTCTGTAGGAATCCTCGGTGGAATTACAAAAAAAGGATATGTAAAGAAATCCTTGCAGAAACCTATGCATCAGTCCGAACAAGAATGTTTATACTTCAGAAGAATCCCATCAGTTATTATTGAAGGAATTTTCAAAGAATTTTTCCAAAGATTTCTCTAGGATTGTGTCCAGGAATGCCAGATGGAATTCTCTAGAAATTCCTGCTGGGACTGCTGAAGCAACAACTTCAAGGATTCTTCCAGGTATTTCTCCTCGGATTCCTCCAGGGAGTCCACTTGAAGTTCATCCAGGATTTACTTATGTGGTTTGTCCGGGGATTTCTCCAAGAATTTCTTCGCGGTATTTGCACAAGAATGCTCGCCGAAGTTCCTTCGGTGAATTCTCCAAAGATACCATCAGATATACTTCTCAAAAATCCCCCAGAAGTACCTCCTGTGGTTCCTTCCGAGGTTTTTTCAAGCATTCATCAAGAAAGTCCTCTACTTGTGATCCCTCCAGAAATTTCTGCAAGGATTCATCCAAGAATTCATCTGGCATTACCACTAAAAATTCTTTCTGGGATTCTTCCAGTAGTTCTAGCTGTAATTCAATCAAGGAATTCTCCAGATATGTAGTAGTCCTACTGGGAATCCTGGTGAGATTATTTTAGGAACTATTGCTAGGATTGCTCCATGACTGCTACTGGACTTCTTCCAGACATTTCTGGTAGAAATCCTCCAGGATTTTTTTCTGGGTTTCCCGTGCAATACATGCAGGGAATCCTCCAGGAAGTCTTGGAGGACCCTCAAGAGTAATAATAGGAGATATTCCTACTGAAGATGCTTGAGGAATTTTAGCAAGATTTCTCGATGAAAGACTAAAGTAGGATTTCCTGAAGCAAATCTAGCTGAAAGTACAGGAATACAAGGCACAATTCCTAGAAGAAGCCTTGAAGATACAACTTTTCTGGAAGAACTCATAGGTAATTCCTTTGAAGGAATCCCAGGAAGAAATCCTGGAGGAATTATGAAGAATTTTCGACGGAACTCCAACAAGCAATCTTTTGAGAATACCCTTAAGATTCCTCCGTGAATGATTCTGATGAGATTCTGCTAGAAATTTCTGCTGGAATATCTCCACGGATTTCTGCAAAGATGCCTCCGGTGATTCCTTTATGGATTTCTTCAAGAATTTCTCTAGGAATTCCTCTCCAAATACCTCTAGTAATTTTTGCTATGATTTCGGTCAAAATTTCTCCAAGCATTACTGCTGAGATTTCTCAAGCATTTCCAGATATTATATCTACAGTTATTCTTCCTAGAAGTCCTCCAGGCGTTCCTGGGAAGTTGTCAGCAGTAATTACTTGAATCCAAGCGAGACTTCTTGGAGCATTCCTGGAGAAATCTCAGCACCATTTCAGGAGCATTTTCAACAGAAATTTTTAAGGAATTGGTAAAGAGTTCCCAGTCAAAATACGTGGAGAAATTCCTAGAAGGATCCTTAGGGTACTTCTGAAGAAACACTTGAAATAAATCTCTGGGTAAATTTCTGGAGGAATCCATTGGGAAGTTACAGCAGGGATTGCTGGTTAAATTATGTTAAGAATAATTGGAAGAATACCAGCAATAATTTATATTTGTTACACCACAGGAATTCTTGGATACATTCCAAAAAGAATTCCTGGAGATTTTTTTTTTTTAGAAAATTCCTGAATGAATCACACAATTAACTTTTGGAGGAAACCCACCAGGCATTCTTAGGGGGAAATTCCTTCAGGAATTTGTAGAAGAATCTTTTGAAGAACCTTTGTAGAAATCACAGAAGGAACATTTGCTCACATCCAAGTGAGCAGAGTTTTAAATTTTCATTCATTCATTCACTACATAAGTGGCAAAAATCCTCTAGGATTGTTTTCTGGATTTCCCATACAATACATGCAGGGAATCCTCCAGGAATTCCTGGAGAAACCTCAAGAGTTATAATAGGAGATATTCCCACTGAAAATATTTGAGAAATCTCAGCAAGAATTCCCGATAAAATTTTGGTAGCAATTCCTAGAATAATCGTTGTAGAAATCATGTTTCTGGAAGAACTTCAAAAGAAATCCCAGGGAGAAATGCTGAAGGAATCCTAGAAGGAGTTTTCGGCGGAACCCCAGCAAGCATCCCTAGAGGAATTCCAACAGAAATTTCTAGAGAAATCTTTTGAGAAATTTCCTTGAAATTCCGCCATGGATTGCCCTTAGATTCTTTCGGAAATTGCTCCGGTGATTCCTTTAGGAATTTCTTCAGAGATTCTTTTCGGAAAACCTCCAAAACTTCTTGCTAGGATTAACCAAAATTTCTCCAAGCATTACCGCTGAGATTTCTCAAGCATTTCCAGATAGAATTTCTGCGGTTTTTGCTCTCAGAATTACTCCACAAACTCCCTTCTCCAGGAAAATCCCAGCAAGACTTCTTGCAGGATTCCCACCACGAATGCCTGGAGAAATTTCAGCAGAATTCCAAGAGGATTTCCAGAAAAAATGCGTGGACCAATTCGTAAAAGCATCTTTCGAGTTATATTGAAGGAATTCCTAAAAAAATCCTGGAAGAATTTCTGGAGTAATCCATAGGGATGTTACGGCAGGGATTTCTGGATTAATCCTATCAAGAATAATTAGAGAAATACCAGCAAGACTTTTTATAATTTATCTAGAAAGAATTTTTGGATAAATCTCTGGAGGATTGTTTTCCTCCAGCGATTCCCAGTGAGCATTACCCAGAGGAATTTATGAAGAAACTCTACGGAGAGATTCAGATTTTCAAATTTCTCTTCGTAGGAATTTCTCTTAGAGTACCAGCACATATTCCTGCTAGGAATCATTCCTACTAACATTTCTTCCGAAATTCTCACTGGGTTTTCTCAAACAATTTCAGCTGGGATTTCTTCAGTAATTGCTCTTAGGAGTCCTCCAATGTAATGCTCTGGAAAAAAGGAATTGCCAGAAAGATTTTCTGGTGCATTCCAGCAGTATTCCTGGCGCAATCCCAGCAAGAATTCCTGAAGAAATATCAAATGGATTTCCAGCTGGAATTACTGGGTAAATTCTAAGAAAAATTTCTGGAGAAGTCCTTGCAGAAATCCCTGAAGGAATAGAAACATCTTTCAAGAATTATCTGAAATTGACTTGCTGCAAGTAGGAAGATGCAAGCACTCGCCCGAATTGGTCCATGTCTGCAAACAAATAATAAACAAAAAATTCTAGAATTGTTGGTGGCATTTTTCAAGAAGGCATTCCTTAATTTAGATTAGATTTCTTATCAGAAGTTTTATTGCAACTGATTAGTGAAAAGATTGGCACATTCAACAAAACTCACAAATCCACAATCTGAAATCCATAGAATCCACATTCACAAATCCAAACTGAGATTGTAGGTATTTTTTGAAAACTTTCTAATGAAGTGGATTTCACATTTGTCAAAGTACATAATATGGGTCCACACGTCCTTTTGGCCCTTCATACAACAAAATAGAGAAATTGACATGTTCCACCATCATGATCTTGCTATTAAGAGGAACCGTAAGACATGGCAAGTCCTGCACTGGAGGTGGCTTATTATATTACATCACAACACAATCACACATTTTTTAAAAACTTTCTACGAAATTACTTTCTACGAAATTAATTCTAGAAGAGTTGGGCAGAAATGCACTTCGAGACGATTTACACAGTTTTATTTAGTAGTAAAACCATAACTGAAATCGGTATTCAAAAATTGTACACTAAATCCTTTTTTTACACGACTTTTTTTTACGCGATTTTATTTTGCACGATTTTTTTTTACGCGATTTTCTCGAAGTTACGCGACTTTTTTTTACGCGATTTTGGTTATTTGCGGAGGGCAAATCGCGTAAAAAAAGATTTCCCTTTGATTTTTTTTACGCGAACTTTTTTTACACGATCTTTTTTTGCGCGGACGCATCCATCGCGTAAAAAAAGGATTTAGTGTATTGGGGATTGCTGGATCATTGTTGATTGAATTGATTTATTTGGTGTTGAATATTTAGAATGTTTTTTTTTTCCTCACAAGGATCAAGCTGTTTCACAACCAAGATTTTATCTACTATGACGCCATCATAAAATCTAAAACTTCACGACATAAAATCCCCAAGTTAAATCATTCAAACCAGTTTCTCTACTAGAGGGTAAACATTAGTCAAAAGGTCCGCCCGTCCCATGTTCGTCCGTTTCGTGTGATTAATTTACGACCTCCTAAACCGCCGGACCGGACAACTTTCCAGATTGAGTTGAAAGAAACCCTGCGCTTTATATCCTCGTTCTGACCAACCTTCCATAAAAACAATACTCAAAGATCCTGCTGACTTGAATAGGATGATAAAAAACCAATGTCCCTACTGCTGCCATCCATCGTCGTCGTCTTCGGCGCTGTCGTCATCTTGAAAACTCGACATCGGATATGCGCCTCGGTCTCTTGCCTGCGTCCTGTTTTCCATCCCGGTCCCATCCGAGTGCACATTTGACTTCCCATCCATGTCGGTGCCGCCGCGCTGGACTGAAAATCTCCGAGGGAACCCAAAATCGTTGTTGCTATAATTAAGCGTGTGAATTTCAGATTTATGAAACTTTATATTTGTCATCTTTCCCGTTTTCTTGGTTCAATTTTTACGGCTGCGCCCTAGCCCTGGCTGGCACCGAAATTTGACTCTCCCGGTAGGGCCCCAGAAGGGAAAAAATGGTAATGAAAAAACAGTAACCGGCAGGGCAATTTGACGAAGCCAGAAGAAGCCACTCAACCGAGGAAAAAGGGAACGGAAGAAGATTATTGTGGGTCCGT
This sequence comes from Aedes albopictus, assembly GCF_035046485.1. NCBI lineage: Eukaryota > Metazoa > Arthropoda > Insecta > Diptera > Culicidae > Aedes > Aedes albopictus. The sequence continues at coordinate 100,903,458 of NC_085137.1, read as the reverse complement.
TGTTGAAGAGCTACTAGTAGTGAGTGTTCTCGACGTGTGTGTGGACGACAAGGGAAATCCATAGATCTTTAGTAACTGGCGAAGGTCTACTGCAGCTGAAGCTGAAGCCTGGATCTGGTCATGATTGTCCGTCGAAACAGGAGATGGATTCGAAAATTGGTTGATTTCCTTTATCCGAAATTGCTTTCCGAAGGAAATGTCACCGGATGGATGACGAAGGCTGTTGATGATGGAATAACTACTTTTGCCTGTAGCTGATATTATTTATAACTCTACTGATGTAGACACTAATTCTCAGCTTAGTGTTGCGCATTGAACAACACCATAAAATTATATGCAAATAATCCCGGATGACTTAGGTCAATGCAAACCATCTTTACGTAATTGTGATGCGATTAACCTTATTCATACTTCAAATTGAATAATAAGTCTCAGATCAAAACTAGTGAACTAAATTTGGCAGTTTATACTCCAGAGTAAAGCATTGTCCAGTTAGAATCCGGACGCAAAGGATAATTTATTGTGACGCTCTCAATGATCATAATCATATTTTTTTTACAGCAGTCTGATCATAAACAAGTCCTCTATTGATGGTGAAAATTTCATCGAATTTCTTGCTACGAGTGAAAAGTTATTTCAGATTGAAGACAAGTGAAGGAAAAAAATCTTGCACAAACACGCTGAAAATTAAGCGTGGTCAGGTACGACAGTCGCGAAAAATGTTAATGTCTCCACAACCATTATGTGTGATGTGCACAGATGTTGTTAACCATGCCATGAGGACGTAGGGTTTGGCGACCATAGGAATGGTTTAGTGGGTACGAGGAGAGAGTAGTCCTGGATTTTACTTTTGTTGTAGAAGACGGCCTGTCAGACCTACACTACCCTAACCTTCTGTTAGGGTGTCTGTTGAGCAGATTATCCCCCTATGGTTTAGAAAAAAAAAAAAAAAAAAAATGCCATGAGGAAGTGCCCAAGGAAGATCGAAGTTTATGTTCATGGATAAATCTGCTTGGAAATCCAAGATTTGCCAGGAAGTTCGAGCTCTGGACATCGTTTTCTCACATCACGATTTTGACACCAAATGTGTACAAAGATGATAACCTCAAGAATCGCGTGCTGCTTTTCAAAAATGCACACAAGGGATCTGCAGAGGTTTGAGCTAATTTGGTGAGCTATCACGACAGCCTGAGATGTGCAGTGGTGTCATCACTGTAGGGTAGTGTTTATTAACGAAAAAAACACTCAAATTTCGCTTCTTTGGAATTCACTGAATAGCTCTTAATTTCGCAAGAAGAGAAATATTTGGCAAAGTTTCTTTGGAATCCTAATCAGATTGGTAGAGGGTCTCAGGACACTACAGAGATGACCTGATTGTTAAACAAATCCGCCGAAGGGGTTGATGTTAAAATTTACTACCATTGTGCAGATTTTTAAGGAAGTAATCACAGAAAAAATGAGAAAATGTATTAAAAATTTAATTAAATAATTTTAATGATATTTTCCCATGAAACTACAGTAAATTATCTTTATTTTGAGGGCTTCACCTTTTCTGTTTGTTATTCCACCTCTGAGATATAAGTGATTATCTGCGTCCGGATTCTAACTGGACAATGCTTTAAGACTATTTGAAAATAACGTATCATAACTAGTTCACCAAATTAGATTTTTCCAATAATTTCTTTGAGCTTTTAGATAAACATATGATTTCAAAACATCGACAGTGAAGTATAGATTTGGTCATGGTCGCTGTTTGTAACAAATCTTTTTCGATCAATTTCAGCTTCTAAAACAAATATGTAAAATTTGGGTTAGTTGCACGGAGCCGCAACCAACCATACCCAAATTTTACTCTGCATTGCGATTGAAATTTGTATAGTACTTTTTATGGAATTGAAGAAGATCTACGATTGGTCAATCAACAACATTAAGCTCAAACTCAAGTGCAGTTAGGATGACGTAGAACACTTCAAAACAATATGTTTTATCTTCTTTTGTTATGTCCATATGATTGAGCGCCACACCTTTTGAAATACTTTAAATTTACTGTTTAATTTAAAAACACCCCAATAAGTTAAGAGAAATCAAGCTCTCACATCATTTTGAAATAAAAATGTAGAGTTATCACAGACCTAAGTGTTAACTTTCAACCGGGCAAACAACTTCAACTATAATAGTAGACAACAATTGAACAGCACAAATTTCTATGCATATAAGCTACACTTTATCATGTGCGCTGCAGATTACGATGATGCCAACATTATGCAGGCGAAACAGTTTCCGACCCGGGCGAAACACGCAATTTCCATTTATTATTCAAATTTGAAAAATGTTTCTCTATCTATGACTGGCAACAGACGGGTTGAACCATTTCCAACGAATCAAAAACAATGTTTCCAACTGTGGCGTGGTGGTGGTGGTACCCAGGTGGTAAAAGTGCGTAAACGAACGATGAATAGACGACGACGCCAGGGAAACCGAAACCGTCTGCATCTCTCTGACTGCCTGCGTAAGTTTCCACCCCGCGACAGGAAATTGCAGATTTCGAAAAATAACACAAAAATTATATGCCAACGACGTGCGATGGATGGTAGATTTTTCACGAAGTTATATTTTCGAAGGTGACGGCCACTCCATACACTGCACTGCACACACGCATGCAACATTTGCGTATTTCGAAGGTTGTTGTTTTGTCCGGTGTCAAATTAGCACCGCCGTCATAAATTTGGACAGCAAATTTACAACATCGAACTTCGCTAATAGAGAAAGGTTATACTTTGTGGGACTCTACATGGATAAAAAGCCGTTCGGCAATAGGCACATCTGACCGCTCCGGGGCAGCCACCTCCCGGCGGCTGCTAACGCAGTCAGCGAGGTGTGTGTGTGCGAGATTGGAGTTATTGACTTTGACGACTAGGTGCTAATTATCTATAATAACAAGATAAGCGCATTTTGTTCGTTGGTGCGGTGTCTTGCCTGACCAGAATTGTCTTTTTCGAAGCAAAATGTTGACTCATCAACTCGAAGTCGAAGAATCCTGCACATTATTTGTTTCAAATTGAGGCAAATTTCTTGCAGCGTCTTCAGGAAACTTGGTGTCGTTAGATCGTGGATCAATGATTGTTTAAGCTCTCTATACAGCCACTCCAAAGAAAATCGATATAGTGGATCCCCGAATGTCGTGATAGGGTTTTGACCTAATTCTCGTCGTACCAAGCACCAACCAATAATCATCTAGTATAAGGTACACCGGGGCAAGTTGAAACGGGTGGGGCAAGATGAAACAGCGGGTTAACATGATGTCTTCTAATGATGATAAACAGTTCGATCGCCATAACACATAGTTTTTGATTCAAACAATCTTTTAGCGAAGGAAAATATTCCAAATTGTATTGAAATCTATTTCAAAACTTCGTGTTTCATCTTGCCCCACCCGTTTCAACTTGCCCCGGTGTACCTTACAGTGATAGACATTCGTTTAGCCGAGGCCAAAACATTTTCAAAAAAGTGTCAGGAAACTCATACAAAAGATTTTATGATAAAACTTTTTTATCGTAGTGATAGTATATCTAGTACTGTTTTATAAAAATGTGATACATCACACTTACAAATACACTGAAACAAAAAACGAGGGTAAAAACCCTTCAAATGTCATTTTTTGCCTAGACATTCGTTTAGCCGAGGTAAATTAAAAATTGATTTTCAATAGATTTTTTGCAATTTCATGAGTATATTTCGAGGATTTACTCCAAAACATTTAGTTTATGACGTGTTGGGAAGATAATTGACCTTAAAAGTTTATTTATTTGTGAAATTCAGAAAAAAATTTATAAAAAAATGTCCCGATAAGGAGAAGCGATGATAAATCCATTTATTTAAGAAAAATGATTTCTGTAAACACTCAAACGTAAGCTAGAATAGCAGTTTTGAAAATATGGCACAGAATTGATGTTATAAATGTTCAAATTATTGCATAAAATGTCATGACAAAAATTAGTATATTGGTTTTTATTTGGTTAAACCTTAAAATGGGATTGATAAAAGCTAAAATAAATAGTTCTGCGTTGAAATAAAGACGTGTTCTTATGCCTGTGGAGTATACATGTTTGATACTAGCATTACCAAATGAGTTAGAAGACTGCTTAGTGAAAGAACGGCAAGGAGTGTCAGAATTTTTGTACCCTGTTTATTTAAAAGCAGATGCTCATACAAAAATGCAAGATATGGTCAAAAAATTGCCTTATTTCATTTAATCTGAAGAAATATATCATAAATGTGTCTTAGTTTTGAAACACATTCATTTTTAACATGATTTGTTTGAAAAGAACGTCTAAATTATGAAACAAGTAGTTCATGCTAGGAATTTGAATACTTTTGGTGCCATTTCTCGAAATGTGAGCCGTCCAATGTATGTTATTCTAGCCAGAATACAGTCTAGAAGATATTGGGAGCTATTAGAAGACGTAATAGTAGTAAACGCTGTGATTTATGCAAGTTAAACTATCATATTTCATCAAAACAATACTTAAATACGTGATTTTTTTATGGATGGCTTCAATTCTTTCTGTTAAAAACATTGTTTTTCGTAAATTTTCAACCTGCACTCGTCATGAAACTTTTGTTAGATTCTTTTGTAACACTTCCGATAAAAATAACTACATCAAATCTCAATTTGGAAACATTTACAATATTATGACATATTTTTATGAGATGCATGTAAAATTAATATGGCAACATTTCCGAAAACGATCAAAATCATGATTTACAAGCCGATCTATAATGCAGGTCACCATACAAAATGATTTTGGTGAATATTTTTCGAAATTTGTCAGTTTTTTATTATGGAGTTTTAAAAAATGTACAATTCGGCTAAACGAATGTCTGGGCAAAAAATTACATTTGAAGGGTTTTTATCCTCGTTTTTGTTTCAGTGTATATGTAAGTGTGATGTATCACATTTTTATTAAACAGTACTAGGTATACTATCACTACGATAAAAAAGTTTTATCATAAAATCTTTTGTATGAGTTTTCTGACACTTTTTTGAAAATGTTTTGGCCTCGGCTAAACGAATGTCTATCACTGTATCCTTGCACCGTGCTGCCTCATGGCCAATTCAATACAAAAACACTAATTCAAAAATTAACTTACAAATAATTTAATAATTCGTTGTAAACCCGCTACGATTTCGTTTAAAAACTTAACAAGATTAAATAGTCGATCCTCAAAGCATATTTCCGGTTATTTGTTTTCTATTTTCGGTGTACCATGATTTCAATTTCCGTCATACCTTCAAGAAAAACTAAAAACTTTCAAAAAATCATAACTTTTTAACCAGTTGGTCGATTTTTATTTTCTTTTTTTTTATGTTCAAAAGATATTGATTTTGTGCTTCCAGGAAAAATACGTTCAAAGGGCTGTTAGAGTACAAAAATATGTTATTTACAGGTCGGACTCGATTATCCGGAGTCGAGTTTTGGACCATCCCAAAATAAAAGCTCGCAAACGGAATGCTCTAAGAAGCTGAAATTTTGACTGATTAGTAATCAAAGTTGGTTTAACAAAATGTCAAAATTTCAGCTTTATAGAGCATTCCGTTCCTCAGATATATGTTTGGGAAGCATCAGAACCCGACTCCGGATAATCGAGTCCGATCTGTATATATTTTTATCGCGTTCTGTTTTCCCATCAAGAATGCCCGAGGAGATCCTAGGATAAAAGCAATCCCTAGCATAATTTCGGGAGGTATCATAGTAATAATCTCTAGAAAAATTCTAGGACTTATTGTTGGAAGCAAGGATGGGAAAAAATCATTCATTTATTGCGTATCCCTCACTCACATCCACGCACAATCTGATGCGAGTGTGCTTCTCCCCCAGCCAAGCAAAATCTTTCCACTTCCATTGTCCATTCTTTCTAATCGCCGAGCACAGGGCGACGCAAGCAACGACGGCCGAATGAATCACTACCGAATCTGAGTGCCGAAGGCGAACGAACCAAGATTGAACGAATGTTTGCGTTCTGAGTCGAGTGCGAGAGCATTCATGTTGGAACGTTCATTTAGCGTTCAGTGGAAGCATTCAGTACTGGGAATTGAATCAGTGAGTGCGTTTTGATTCAATCAGCTGAATGCCACTCGGTAGTTGAGAGAGCGAACGTTCTTTCCGTTGTACACCGATGCAAGCTGATTCGTTTCGCACTCTATTTGTTTCTCTCCTGATTCGCTTCGGTGGCGTCGGTTGCGAGCCGTTCGTGTTGCGTTCGTTCTTAGTGCACCGTGCTCTCAATCAGTATTGGATTGTTGGCGTTCTTTTTGCTATTTTACATCGCCGGCATTCGGGTGAGCGAATGAGTTTTCCCATGCTTTTTTTTTTACTTATTCGTTTATTTGGAAGGCTCGGGCGCCACATGGGCATAACTGAGCCGAAATCTTTTGTTTTTTTTTTACAATGGTTATACATTTTACAATTTATTACTGCCTTAAAACTATGTTAGTTTGGGAAGCCGAAGTACTCGCGGCTGTTTCGAGGTTAAGGATTAAAAAAAAATAATAAAATAAAATTGGGAAGGAGGGATTTATGGGTTTATGGGTTTAAAACTAAATTATTTGCTAACTTATACTAAAACATTGATGGGACAATTGTCCATATCTGTAATGGAACCAAAAAGAAAGGACTTTATCGGTAGACAATGACAAGAAGAGGACAAACGGAAGGGGGGTGACGACAGACAGGGGCGAACAACAAAACCAAAAGGCGGACAACGAAAACAAGGAACGTAATTTTCCCATGCTTGGTTGGGAGAATCTCAGCAACAATGTCAAGAGAAATCTCAAGAAGAATTCCTAGAAGAATTCCTAGAACAACCAAAGTTAGAATTTCTTGAGTCTTAGTAAGAAATTCTGAAAGAATACCAGGAGGAACTACTTGAGAAATACTCGCTGGAATTCCGGGAGAAAGGCCAAGAGAAGCTTCTGGGGCATTCTGGATGAATATTAAGAGGATTTTCTGGTGGAATCCCTGAATAAAATCTTCGAAGGGATTTCTGGAAGAAGCCTAGGAGCAATTCCTAGAAGAATCGCAGAAGCAATTTGTTGAGAAAGCGCAGCAAAAATTCCTGGAGGAAGACCAAGAGAAATTTCTGGGTCAAATCTCTGAAGGAACTCCAGGAAGAATCACCGGAGGAACTTATGGATTAGAAAGTTCTTTGTAGAAATCAGTGAAGAGAATTGTCAGACAAAAGAGGCACAAAACCAGCAACAAAGAAGGTGCGACGATTACTCTTTATCCCTACTGGTAACTGATAATGACATGATCTCGAAATTTTTTGTTGCAGACAAAACGGAAGCTGAATTTGTTGCGTACTTTTCAACTCGTGAATAATCAATTATTGCTAATCCAAAGTCGAAACTGTTTGATGATAGAGCTTCACCAGAGTTGCAATGTTTACCAGCTCGAAGTTACCGTTCGAAAATCGCAATGCAAGGCTTAAAAATCTCTAAACTCGTGGTTTACAATGTTAATCCCATTATTTTCAAGTTGGGACAAACTTATGTCGCATGGGTTTGTTTGTCGCAACAAATACAGGTTGCGACATTGTCATTATTGGTGCGCGATGGTTGAATTTTGATTCACTGGTAGAAATACATGGAAGAATATCTAGAGAAATCTCCGGAAGAATAAATAGAGGTATTCAGGAGAACTCTCTGACGGAATCACAGAAGGGCCTGGCAGAATTCCAGTAAGAATTCAAGGTATCACAGTAAGAATTTCTGGAGCAGTTCTAGGGGGAATTTCTTGAGGAATCCCCACTGGCTTTCCTGGAAGGCCAAGAGGAGTTCCTGGAGGAATCCCATAAGCAATTTTAAAAGCAATCCCTGGACCAATTCGCTGGAGAAATACATGGATGAAATCTCTGGAGATATTCCTGAATGAGTTTTTGGAGAAATCTCTAAAAAAATCTCCAATTGAATTTCTGGAAGAATCCCAGGAAGATTGCCCGGAAAAATCCCAGCAAGAATGTTGCGAAAAATCGCCAGAGAAATCCCTAGAAGAATTCCTGGAGGTACCACAGTTAGAATTTCTATATGATCCATAGGAAAAATTGATGAAAAAAACCGTAGGAGGAATTTCTTGAGGTATTCCAGTTGGAATTCCTGGATGAAGGCCAAGAGGAGCTCCCATGAGTAATATTTGGAGGAATCCTTAAAAAACGCGAAGGAATTCCTTGAGGAATGACTGGAATAATCCCGGGAAGATTGCCTTGAATATTCTTTTTATTTGCCCTGGCCAAGGAAGGTTGCCTTGAATATTCTCAGCTACATATTATTTCTGAAAAAATCCTAGAAGAATTTTTGGCGTTCCTAGAGAAATCACCTTGAAATGCCGAGATAAAATCACTAAAGGGATTCCTTGAGCAATCACCTTTAGTAATCCCAGCAACAATTCCTGAAGAAATCCCAATAGAAATAACTAGAGGAGACCCTTGAAGAGTTTCGGGATATAACATAGTAGAAATTTCAAGAGAAATTGCTGCAGGAATAACTGCAGGAATTTCTAGTGCCCCATCAGGAATGCCTGGAGTTCGTAAAAGAAGTTTCTTGAATACCTGAGGAATCCATGAGGTAATACATAGAGAAATCCGTGGAAGAATCCGTGGAGGAGTTCCTGAAGAAATCGCACGAAGTGTTTCAGACAGCGCAAAACTAGCACAGAATGGTTTATTTCGAGAGCCGCGCTGTTTAAAATGCTGCATGACGGAATTGAATCATTTTCAAAATATGGCCCTGTCGGAACTGGATTCTTGAAAATCGGCTTCCAATGAAATCCGCATATCGGCTGCATAATGGCCAAAAGTATTTCGGATAATACAAAAATATCCCAGATTGAAGTATCATAAAAAATACGAAATATTATATGACGTATGATGGAATTGAATCATATTCAAAAATTGACCACGGAACATCTGTAAAACGGTTTTCAAAGCAATTAGTGACCGGACAAAGTGGATCCGTATTGCATAATATGGTGTAATGTGAATCAATGAATTATTAACCCTCGAGCGATCGCGCTGTTGTATTTTGTACAACACGATGAAAAAATCTCGCTTTTTGTACTCAGCATTAGCGTGGTGCTGACGCAGGTAGTCAACCGCGCGAGTTTCGGAAGGTTAAACCGTTGAATACTGATGTGACCAAGGAAATTACAAATAATGATGCAATAAGTATGAGCTCACAGCGACAAAATTGACACAGAGCACCACGAACCTGATTAGGCATGCGAGTAAAAACCGCAGATAACAAGCATGTAGAGTAAAAACCGATTGTGAAATGTATGCAGAAGTTTGTGATTTTGGTGTCGCCATCTCCAGATTGACAACCTCCCGCCTTGTCAACTAGTCTTACAGAATACACAATAAGTTCACAGATTCTGCTTATCTCTTCTTAAATTAGGCTATTTCAGTATAATCCGCCAATATCCCAGCATAACACATTTTCCTGCGTTACTTGCTGCAGCTGATGTGAAGCATCGATACTGCTGTCACCCAGATTTTCAGACATCCAAACTCGCTTGACCCAGATCAACCTGCTTTTCCCGAAACCAGTTCCCAAATTAGATGAAAGATTGAACCAGATGATGCAGGGCCGACCGAAAAAAAAAGAACTAGTTCCACCATCTCCAGCAAAATTAGGGAAGATGAAGACGACGACGACGATGGCACCAAACTAGATTTCCTCTTGTTTACAGATGCCACCCATAGAAAGACGACGCACTGTCGAGGAGGTCCCTTGCTTCCTACCTAGCTCGTAGTAGTACATGCGTAAATGGCTCGCATGGTGGAATCAAACTCAAGAGGAATAAATATTTTCATTGACTTTTTCCCCTGGCGTGCTGGGATGCTGGTTAGGTATTTGTTGTCTTTTCTCAAGCGCTTGAGCCTTCTTGAAACGATTAATGCATGCAATTGTGTAGTTACGACGATGCGATGCGATGGGACCTGCTCGTAAATCAGTTGCTTTAAATCTCGCCGACAGACGCACAGGGGCGAACTAGAAACATGGTGCGGAGAAAGAAACCTCACACCGAAGAAGACGCACCCAAACGAATGAGTTTGAAGATGTGAATAAATATTAATTTAGATCTTTCTACTTTTTGTTCGTTGTTCCGTTTTACCGTTTCTAGTAAAACCATAAATATGGAGAGACTAATTTGACACCACTGAGCTGGAGGGGAACGCAAGCCAAGGAAGCAAGATAGAAAAAGGCAAAGAGTGTTCTATTAAGGATGTTACTTACGTAACAAAGTGATGCGAGTAAAAACAAAGCTAGTTAGTCAAGGTTCCCCGATTTCACCGCTTCTTCACTGGTACTTTCTCATGGATGAATTCCTGGAGAAATCTCTGAAGGAACCGCTTGAGCAATCACTGGAAGAACTGCTGGAACTTCTGAACGAATCCATGGAACAACTTTTGAATAAATCCCTGATGAAATTTAAAAAGAAGGAATATTGAAGAAGTCTCTAAAAATATTTCCGGAAATATCGATGAATTCCTGGAGGAATCCATAGAGAAAATCCTAAAGGTACGCATGGAGGAAATCCTGGCGGAATTTTTGAGAAAATACACAGATGAATACCCGGCAGAATTTCTGATGAAATCTCTGTGTGAGTTTCGGCAGGAATCTCTGCAAGAATGTATTTCAGTCTATCCGGAAGAATATTTATAATAATCTCTGGAAGACTCTGTAGAAACACTTTTGAAAGTATCCTCAGAGGATTTTCTAAGACTTTCTTAAGGAATGCTTGAAGCAATTTCTGGAAAAGAAATGTCTTGAAGAAATATCTAAATGAATGTAAAGAAATCTTGGGAATTTCCTGAATAATCTCTGGTAAAATTTCTAAAGCAAAAAAATTGAGAAAATTTTGAAGGAGTTCTGAATTCCTGATTCATAATGTATCCGTGGATCATTTTCGAAAACAAATCCATGAAGTATTTTTGAGAAAGTTCATGGAAAATTTTCTAAATGAATGCTTTGAAAAAATCTGATATCTCCATGAAATTCGTAGGTAAATGAGAATTTTTGAAAGAAATTCTTGAAATATTTTCTGAAGGAATCCATGCAACATTTTTGGAAGCTATCCGTGCAAAACTTTCTTAAGGAAGTTCTTGGGGAAATTTCTGACGAATTTTGTGCAGAAATCAACTCTGGAGACCTGAAACTCCACGATGTCGATTCAAAATTCAAGATGGCAGCCGAATATTCAAGATGGCGGCTCCAAATTCAAGATGGCGGCTGTTTAATAGAGTTTTAGGTTCTAAAACCATGCAATATGGGTATATTTTGTATGGAGAAGTCTGGATTTCAAAAATGACGTCCAGAATATTCAAGATGGCGGTGTAAAATCCAAGAAAATGGCAGCTCCTAACTCAAGATGGCGATGGTTTAAATGACTTTGGGGCTCTTCAACCATGCAATATGGGTATATTTGGTATATTCTGGAGTCCAAAAATGATGATTAAATTATCCAAGATGGTAACCAATATATCCCAGATGGCGTCTCAAAATTCAAACTGGTGACTGTTTAATAGAGTTTTAGGCTCTAAAACCATGCAATATAAATATATATGGTAGGGGTAAGATGTTCGTAGTCCAAACATGGCGACCAAAATATCCAAGATGGTAGTCTTAAATCCAAGATGGCGACTCCTGATTCAAGATGGCGGCTATTCAATGGTTTTTAGACTCTAAAATCCTGTACTATGTGTATATTTGGTATGGGGAAGATGTCTGGACTCCTTAAATGACGACCAGAATATACAAGATGATACAAAGATCTAAAATCCAAAATGGCGGCTCCATATTCAAGATGGCGGCTGTTTAACGGAGTTCTAGGCGCTCAAACCAAGCAATATGGGTGAGGAAGATGTCCGGAATTCAAAAATCGCGACCAGAATATTCAAAATGGCGGTCGAAAATCCAAGATGGCGGCTCAACATTCAAGATGGCGGGTGTATAATGGAGTTGGCCCTCAAAAACCGTTGAATATGGGTATATTTGGTATTAAGATGTCCTTCTTCTTCTTTATGGCTCTACGTCCCCACTGGGACTTGGCCGACCTCGCTTTGTTCTTAGAGCACTTCCACAGTTATTAATTGAAGGGCTTTCTTTGCCTGCCATTGCATGAATTTGTACATTGTGTGGCAAGTACAATGATACACTATGCCCAGCGAGTCAAAATTTTCCCGACTGGAACGGGAATCGAACCTGCCGTCTCCGGATTGGCGTTCCATAGCCTTAACCACTAGGCCAACTGGAGACCTCAGTAATAAGAAGATGTCTGGAGTCCAAAAATTACGATGAAAATATCCAAGATGACGACCAAAATATCTAAGATGGCGTCTCAAAATTCAAAATGGCGGCTCAAAATTCAAGATGGCGGCTGTTAAATGGAGATTTAGGCTCTGAGACCATTCAATATGGGTATGTTTGGTATGGAGAAGACAACCGGAGTTCAAAAATGGCGATCAGAATATTTAAGATGGCGGATCAAAATTCAAGATTGCGGCTTTTTAAGAGTTAAAGGCTTAAATATCAAGAGCCAAAAAAACGATATGTTTTCTGGTGCCATGAAATGGATATCTGTTAAACGTATGAAAATGCGATATTCATCATGTCATTTGAGTTTTGTTGAAATGGGGTTTCGAAGGCACGAGATATGTCCGCCTTTATGAGTTTCTTCTTGTTATGTATAGTTCTAACTGTCACTGGAACATGGCCTGGCCAGCCTCTTTTGTAGATGCAGCATCTTAAATATTTCCGATTAATCAGTGTAGCAATGCCAACAGAAACAAACTAGATCCCGCTGTTTTCGTCCTTGACACTCCCCACTGCTAGTCTCTTCGAGATCGAGCCCTGGCATTAATCTCATGTGAAAATTTTCCAATCGTTAAGAACCCCTTCCAAGTCATCGTATCACTTTGCCAAAATTACGCATTTGCCCTGCATTCGATACCATTGAATGCGATGGTCTCAAGATTTTCACCCTGTACCCTGTAGCAGCCCTATAACAACTGCTACTTGAATCCCATTGTGCCGTACCCACTTTCGTCTCAGTGGGTGCTTTCTTCGAGGACGACCCCGGGATATGCGTACATTTCGCTGTTTTCTCATGGTCACTGACTGACGTCGACGCCGTCGTCGTCATCGGTAGGACAATGAAGCATGTTTGGAAGTACTTCTACCGTTGTTGCAGCATGGGTGAGTACAATACCTTCTTGTGCACATTGTTTCAAAGGGGCAGTGCACTATGGCGAAGAGCAACTCAGCAACAATCTTATATGAGCGAGCTACTTTTTCAGTTGTTGGGTTCACCCGTTTGGCGCAAATCATGCGATACTTAATAATGCAAACTTTTCTAATAGAGCTGCTACGTTAGAGTTAACAGTATTAGGAACTATAGTGGTGGTGCGCCGACGTCGCAGAGGATGATGATGGTTAAGCTGAAGATGGTGTCATGCGACATGCAACGTGTGTAATGCGCTGCTCCCAACTAAAACGATCAGGGCAGTGGAACCTACTTTGTAATGTTTTACAATGCCATGCACCATCGCAGCCTCACTTTGCGTTTCCGCCGGCAACACTGCGCTGGAATGAGCATTATTTATGACAATTGCGTGTGCGGAGACGTTTTAGCACCGTTTCGCGAAGATTTGCGTGCACAGTACTGTTTTAACGGAGCGCCCGGGAGTTCAAGCTCTTGACGAGATTACCTCAAAGCTGTCGGCAGTCCGCTAGCTTTCGCACGTTAATCACATGGTGGTGGAAACTATGGCTTATGGTTGCGCTATGTATGGCATGATCAAAGCATAAGGTGGTACTGGCACATACCTACATCCGTTCCGACCCCATTGGGTTCTGTCAACGGTCATGTCGTAACAAATAAGGTCAAAATAAGCGCCAGAACCGGCAAGCAGCAATGCCTGTAATGGAATCCATAGTCGAAACGGAATCGCAATTGACCTCACCGCCGTGGCCCGGCGGACATGGTCTGCAACCGTCGTCATCGATGGAATCGGTCGAGGCCTCTGTTCTTAAGGTAGTAATTAGTTCAACGCAAGGACACCGAAAAAAGGGGGAAACATGGCAACTGCATACGCTTCACACGGGAATGATAAATAATGCTATTAAAATGTAACGGTTGTCCCGGTCCTGATGGGCTGCTTTAGGTGCGGAACCCGCATTGACTGTATGTAGAAAGTGGAATACGAATTATTACTTTTCGACTCTGTGACCGGACAATAGCCTGAAGCAGTAAGTGGTGCGTCACGAATTTAGCGTTCTTTATTTTTTGACGCTAGGGTTCCGTTGCTCTGAAGGTTATACCGTATGAAGGAATGCCTTTATTGCCGGATGATTATGAGTTACCGATAAAGTGAGAAATGCATATTTTTCTTTTATCATGGGTTAGACTCATTTTAATGGCTAAGTAACAAAGTATTCAAACAAGTTAATTTAGTATTCAAGAATTTACAATAAATGTATAAATAATTGTTCCATAATTAATTATACTACACCTGCTAGGTACAGCATAACGAATCTTCCTATAGAATTACTGCCGATAATGTTACATGAGTGCACCAATGATTTTAAAGTAGTAATACAAACTTAAATAGGTAATTCACACAAAATAGTTTAATATCATTCTAAACAGCATTTGAAGCGCTGCGCTGTTACAGACACGTGTAGGGAAGCTACAATCATACTACCATTGTCGCTAAAACTAGAAGATCACCAACGTTCATACACTAAAGATGCCATACCACTAGTCCTCGGTAGATATCTCATTGCTTCCTTGTTTGAGCGTAGCTAGTCTGGCGATGCTGGAGCAGCATCCACGGGCGATTAATCAAGCTCAAGCTCAAACTCAAAAGAGGCGGACATGCTGTTATCCCTTTTGTTTGTAACGTACCACGTTCTGTCGGGTATCATGCTGCAGCATTATCGCTTGCACTGCGTTCTTCTCTAATCGTTCCATGGATTCCGTTTCACGGACGGTGCACTCAGCTGTGTCGTTCATGATTGCTTTAACCCTCCTAGTGCATTAGGGTCATTTTTTACCCAGAAAGTACACTACGTGATGAAATGTGATTAGGAAGGTTAACTGATCACCCCAGAAACACTGTACACAGCGTTATAGTGATCAAATATGGTCGCAGTGATAATATACCCATAAAAAATGGTGCTTACCATCATCCACCAACGCTTCTCCAAGATTGTGCACGTTATCCGGTTGCTTCACTCGCTCTTGGTAATACCAAGACGATCGTCGGTACCGTACATCGTTAATAACGGAACCTTCGGCATAGCTTGCCCATGCATCGTTAACAATATTATGGTTAAAGTTGTACATAAACAAATAATATGAAGTTTTTATGGAAAAGACTTCTTAAATCATCCTTGACGGGCTCCCGAATAACTATAATTTCATTTTAAAAAAAAAGTTACATCAGCATAAGTTTTGGACGTATAGAAGTTACGATGACGTACTTCTAACACAATGCTAGAATTACGTCAAATCGACTTCTATATAACCAAAACTTGCGCTGCCGTAATTCTATGACATGGATGTTGCTCGGATTTGTACTGGACGAGCTGTAAAGCAGTTAGGCAGCTGTCAAAGAGTCGGTTTTAAATATCTATTTTAAAACTGAATCATTGAATCTGGTCTAATAAGTAGGTCTAAAAATTCAAAAGTTTAATGATAATGCCACAAAATTTCCAAAATTAAAATTGGGTTCTACCTTTATTTAAAATATCGCTTATTTTAAATTATGCTAAATTCAAAATATCATAATTTTTGATGCCCGGAACTATAATTCAAATGCATTTGAATGTTGAAAGGTGATTTTTTATTCGGCACGAGCATGTCATTCTCTCCACGTAAATTAAACTGTGTTGTTTATTTGACTATCAAAGCAAAAGTGTTGGAGCATTTCCAAAAAAGCATTATTTTTTTTCGCTAAACAAACTAATTATTTGAAGCATTTGCCGCAGAAATATGCACGTTTCGATGGTACTCTGTGCTTTGCAAACAGACTCTCTTCCAGCATGGAACAATACATACACTCCCGTTCAAAAGTTTGGGGTCACCCCCTCAAAAACATGTCATTTTTTTAGGCCCATATCCCCGCCAATTTGCGTCCGATTTCAAAACCCTAGGTTTCATTCAAAAGATAATAAGTCAAAGAAACTTTGAACATGATTTAAAAGAAACTTTTTCAAAAAAAATTGTTTGTAAACTTAACCCAAAGTTGCCAAATTTTCTAAAAAATGAATATAAACTTACGGCAGTGTCGCTGGAAGTTGGGTCGACTAAATTTTAAGATGAGAGCGGTAATATGACCCATTTTCTATTAGCTTTCAACTGCTTTTTACAGAACTTAGCTAAAAAATCTAGAAAAAAAGTTATTAAGTAAATTATTCCTTGATGTTATCGACCAAAAGTTTGGGGTCACCCCTCAATATGCTGTATCGGCCAAAAGTTTGGGGTCACTATCGTAAAACGTGGAAAAGTGATTTGTTGATATCTTTGTCATCTTTCATTCAATTTTAATCCTTCTTGGCTTATTTGAAACAAAATGAATGATACTTACTGCATAGACATTGAACCACACATATTTGTTGAAATTTACATACTAAAACTTAACGTAAAGTTGCCTTATTTTTTGAAGCGTGGTAAAATGTGCTAACTTTACATAACATTTTTACATACAAAAATCGTCAAATACGTTAAGTTGAAGACATCAAACGTAAATTTAGTTAATTATCTTTGAAATGAGCCAAAAATAATTAAAATTGAACTATAGATGACGAAGATATCACCAAATCACTTTCCCATGTTTTACGAAAGTGACCCCAAACTTTTGGCCGATACATCATATTGAGGGGTGACCCCAAACTTTTGGTCGATGACATCAAGGATTAATTCACTTAATACCTTTTTTCCTAGATTTTTTAGCTAAGTTCTGTAAAAAGCAGTTGAAAGCTAATAGAAAATGGGTCATATTACCGCTCTCATCTTAAAATTTGGTCGACCCAACTTCCAGCGACACTGCCGTAAGTTTATATTCATTTTTTAGAAAATTTGGCAACTTTGGGTTAAGTTTACATACAAATTTTTTTGAAAAAGTTTCTTTTAAACCATGTTCAAAGTTTCTTTGACTTATTATCTTTTGAATGAAACCTACGGTTTTGAAATCGGACGCGAATTGGCGGAGGTATGGGGCTAAAAAAATGACATGTTTTTTTGGGGGGTGACCCCAAACTTTTGAACGGGAGTGTATTTACCAGTGGCGTCGCGTAACCTCACTCCAGACTCTGAAAAATATCGATTGCAGTGATTATATGATCAATATCGAAATAGAAATGAATGAAGGCAGCTATTCTCGTCATTTTAAACAAATTTGATCAAAACATTCAAGAATTTATACTTGGTGCACAGGTAGATTTGAGGATTGGGAGTCACCACTGATATTTACGTTGTTTGTATGTTCAAATGTTGTTCAAATGTTCGAACAACTTCAGCATACATGGTGTCATTATAGAAGAACACCATAGAGATCAATGTTTTGCAGAGTTATGCAAAATAGTACATCCCAAATGGCTGCAGTCATTTTCGTAAAGGTAATTTTTATCTAGTTAAACTTGTGAATGCAGTGATTGTTACTTTTAGTTATCACGTTACCAACGTAAAGTCGCCTAAGTTCTGCAGTTTCTCCCATTTATTTATCTTGTTTCAATAATGCTTAAAAATGTGTTTCCACAAAAATGTCAACGAATGATGACAACTTTCACCAACCGGACAGAATGCAAATGTCTAGTCGAAAACATGCGCTCAATATTTAAATTCAACTGCATACATAATTAATCCATCAAACTCGGCTCACCCACCTGCTCCACGTCTAGGTTCCAGGAATCCCGCGATTTGTGTGTTCCTACTATAGAACAAAGGGTGTGTCGTCGCAGCACACAAACAACCAGATAGTTCTGAAAGAGAAAAACATGAAAATAAACAGTCAATTATTCATGATGAATACTTTTTTCACGGTGAAATCGACTAGATTAAAACATCATCTTGCACATCTTTACAATTTAACGAAGGTGCACGTCACTATCGCATTGTTTCGGGCTTGTGCTGTTTTCAATTTTTGCTCAACTCACCATACTGCATCACTCGGTGGGTATTTGCTATTTACCTTAAATTATACACACATATGTATACGTATATAGACGCATTAACACGCTCAAAAAATACAATCAATTCATATGCTGATTAGGCTAGGCCCCGCGTTGTTGTTTGTTGGCGTTCTCTGGTCGTATATCAGCCGTCCCGTCAACTGTGAGTGTTGGCTGCACATCATTCTGTCTGTGAGGTGGCAGAAGAACCGGTGCGTACGGCACGGCTGTTTAACATCTCAAATGAATCCATAGATCGGTAAATTGCATTATGAGTGTAATAATTACCCATCAAACGCTGCATGATTAATAAAATGGAAACATACCAACTATTATACTTCTTTTGGTTAGGTGAAACCTGACGATTGATGTGATAATGATGTTTCAATTTGTGGTCTAATTGGCTTGGGGTTTTTCCTATAGTACTAATTATTTGAAGCCAAGTTCAATCGTCTTCTATAATTAATTGGTCTAAGAAACCTTGATCCACGAGTCTATGAATGATCTTTAGAATCCATTTCCAAACGTTTTCGTCTGTTATAAGGCATACATTTAAGTATATGAAGTGCATTTATTTGAATCTAGTTATTACCGGTAGACATTTGTAAGGTTCTGTGTGCAGCCTGGTATTCGTAAATGAAGGATTACTCAAGAGTCCTCAGTCTATTAAACAGGACACGCGACAGTATCTTGTGCACCGAAAGGTTATTTTTCTGTAGAAACTACCGCTTCGTATGCACCTTTTCTTGTAGATAGTTCAACTGCTTCACCGTCATCAACTATGTTAATCCTGTTCCTGGGTGCACCTTTATTGTTACCATTCAACAAATCTTCAAAGTGCCTCTTCCATCTGACTGTCACCATTATTGTTTTGTCTACCATCAAATTTGCTCCCCAATCATTACACTTAGCGGGTACTGGCGCAATCTTATGCTGCGCACCGTTGTCAGTTACATAAAACCTTCGCATAACGTTCTTATCCATGCTATTCTGCGTTTCGTTAATTACATTCTCTTCGTACTGAATAAAAACGATATTTTGATTGAACTCAACTCAAAATGGTTTAGAAACTAGCAAAGTTCTGTAGTTTATTATCGACATCTTAAATTCAACCTAATATAATGTTGGTAAAAATGTCGAAGTGATTTCGTTGAAATGAAGTCAATTATGCGTACATACCACATTTTTCTTCCAAGTAAATTGAAACGCCTTTATTCGACGTTCAGGCAACAGAAAAGCTGAAAAAAAACTCCCTACGCGGAAACCATCAGCATAGAAAGTCACCCATTCAGTTTAATGATTGTGACTGAAAGCAAGCCGTTTTCTGTCAATGTTCGTTCATCTTCATACGTGTAACTACTTTATTATTTTCCGTATTCTGCATCACAGGTAAACGACGTTCAAGCCGCAAGCCTGACTTGTCTCCACACGTACCTTCATATACCTATACACTCAGCAGAACGAGGAAATAAAATTATGCTAATGAAGCGATATAAAAGTTTGCTGAACGAAGCTTCGGTCGAGAAGCACACGGACGGAGAGGATAATTTCTGTTCTGGGAATCTGGTTGTTACCTTCGAGCAATCGACTGCTGGCTACAACAAGCCTAATGTAGAATAATGGAGCGTTGGTTTGTGTTTGTAATGTTCGTTTTCTGTGATTGATGGGCACTTGTCAGCGTTCTTGATAGTTCTCTGTGGACCTTCAGAACCGTGCATTATGGAATTATTATCATCATTATCATTCGAGAGTGACATTTTCGGAAAACAATCAATTCTTCCGAAAGATGATGGGGTGATATTAATGAAATATTAATCGCAGCTAGATTCCCACGCCAGATGTCGGCAGCTAGTTTGGTGATTGCATCTATAGGGACCAAACTAAATGACGGCGATTGGTTGGTGCGACAGCACAGCACACATCCAATGTGACATTTTTTCCATTGAAGCCGTGTGGTACATTCGTCATAATAATAAAAAAAAAACCGACTGCCTGTGAATGTTTAATTGCAAGGCACAATGCCGTTCGGGGTACACCATACTTCATACATAACCATTATTGAAGGAGTCGTCGTATATCATCGTAGCCGGGGCGCTCATGGCGACGCAGTCTGGCTTTAATTTTCTGTTTGTTTAGCTGTCGAATTTGAACTGGCATTAGCAGCCAGCCAGCGCAGCGCTTGACGTCGACCCTCGATTTTCAATGAGTGGTTGGCACAACGATGACGACAACGACGCCTTCAACTGCGGCAACGTAGCCCGATGCAATCAAAAATGGGCTCAGAGCAAGTATGATGGTGATATTGGTTTAAAGTTTGTATCCTCATTTCACCCTTCTCGAAGAGCAGGGACAGTTTCAAACAGCTGAATGTCCGAAAATTGGACATTTCTCTGTGCGTAAAGGGTCACACAACTTTACAGTCCTGAAACTCAGAATAGCTGTACTGCATAGCTCATAATTTCCACTTTCTTACCTACTTAAAATCATAGACGTTTCCTCATTACGGTCAACCATTAACAATCACCGTCGGAAAGCACCTTCAATGCAGCGCAAGCAATTCTCTGTCTTGAACAATTTCGTTTCTGCTTTGACGTAGAGTATGTTCGACTCACCTTCCCTTTTGAAACGTAATTTTTGTTTATCGGTATCTGATGACACCAAAAGTAGGACTCAGCATTAAGTATCCAGTTGTGAAATCATCATAGCGAGTAATTTAACTGTTAAAAGTTCTCCACTGATACAGACCACGTTTCATTAGCTTAAACTGATTTCACGCACTAGTGCGTCAAAATGTCAATATGATAGTTTTCCAAATGTTTAGTAAACTTACAAAAGCAGAGAGCATCGTTGGATCTCAAAACGTTATTGTATTCTGTTTTTACATACCCTACAGTTCCGAATTACTATGAAAAGCATTCAACAGACTTATGCAAAATGATACAACCCAAGAAATTTTTATTCAAGAACCTCACTTTCTTAAGGAATATTTATATCTAGGCAACCTTGTAAATTCTGTGTTAACTTCTTTCAGCAAAAATAAAATGGCAAACTCGCGTGTCATGCCTCGAGTATGTGTGCTTGTCAACAACGCAATTGGTTCCCCGGTCAACAACCCGGGATCTCACTGATTTGATTACGACCAAATTTCATGGATACTCATCATCCATTGATACTCTAAGTGATTTAGAGATGATATCGTTGATACTACAACTGCCTTCATCATGAGAACTTTTGAAGAAGTATACCCTCTACGGTCTGTAAAGACCATAATTTCAAACGAAAACACTACTTGTTTGCAGTTTTGCTACATGGTATATTCCCAAATCTTGGCGTGATATTACTGTGCAGTTTATTCCGAAAGTGGGTCGTAGCTCGTATGAAGAAGCAAAGAGTTTCAGACCTATCAGTTTGACCTATTTTCTTTTGAAATGCTTAGAACGCATTGTCGATCATCACATTCGCGATGTTCATCTGGCGAACGTGCCTCTTCATGTGAACCAATATGCCTACCAATCTGGACAGTTCACTTTTCTACACAAGGTTATTTACGATGTCGAGAAAGCATTCGTTCAAAAGCACTCCTGCTTAGGTGTTTTCTTAGATATCAAAGATGCCTTTCGATGTCATATTGGAAACCGCACAGGGTCATGGAATATTTCCAATGATTTCCAATTGGATTCACCAAATGCTGAAAAACCAAAATCACTTTCGATTTTGCGTCAAGCAGCGATTAGGAAATAAAGTGTTTGTGGATGCCCCGCTGTGGGCTGCAAAACGATGAGTCGATAAGGAGAGCGTCCAACATAGCTCTGGTCCTCACAAGTTCCTACCTCATGCTTCCACGGGTCAAACGATGACAAAGACCGCCAGCTAAGAGTTGTGAGCTTAGCTGGTAGTGCAGCCTGGGCACTGTTGTCCTTCTGACTTCAGCTAGATTGAAGAGGTACGATCCGAGCGTCTGTTCACCAAGGAGCTGCGGCTCAAACAGCGTCTGTTCTGGCATCCGGCGGCTGAATAAGAAACGCTGCACCACGCCCAGCTAGATCCAAGGTGGTAGCCCCATCAGCGTGGTCGTCCCAGTGTTGGTTGAGACGTTAAACAGAACTGGCACGATGGCCCTCCGGCGAGACAGGAGTTTTGGCGTAGGCCCAATAAGCCACCTGTAAAAATCCCCATTGCGAATAACATAGGAGAAAATACGACTCGATACAATCGGCAAAGACCCACGCGACGAAATAAGGACTACGATTGGAAACTTGGAACATGGAATTGCAAGTCACTAGGTTTCGCAGGATGTGACAGGATAATCTACGACGAACTACATCCCCGCAACTTCGACATCGTGGCGTTGCAGGAACTTTGTTGGACTGGACAGAAAGTGTGGAAAAGCGGGCATCGAGCGGCTACCTTCTACCAAAGCTGTGGCACCACCAATGAACTGAGAACAGGATTTATAGTGTTGGGCAAGATGCGACAACGTGTGGTCGGGTGTCAGCCGATCAACGCAAGGATGTGCATGTTGAGAGTTAAGGGCCATTTCTTCAACTACAGCATCATCAACGTCCACTGCCCACACGAAGGGCGACCCGATGACGAGAAAGAAGCGTTCTACGCGCAGTTAGAGCAAACATACAATGGTTGCTCGCCGCGTGACGTGAAAATCGTTGTCGGCGACATGAACGCGCAGGTAGGAAGGGAGGAAATGTACAGACCGGTAATCGGGCGAAACAGCCTGCACGCCGTATCGAATGATAACGGCCAGCGATGCGTAAACTTTGCAGCCTCCCATGGTATAGTAGTCCGAAGCACCTTCTTCCCCCGCAAAGATATACACAAAGCCACCTGGAGATCACCCGACCAGCAAACAGAAAACCAAATCGACCACGTTCTAATCGACGGTAAATTCTTCTCGGATATAACCAACGTCCGCACATACCGCAGTGCGAATATAGATTCGGATCACTACTTAGTCGCTGTATGCATGCGCACAAAACTTTCGACAGTTACCACCACGCGTCGAAGTCGAACGCCGCGGCTCAACATCGAGCAGCTGCGTAACGTAGAAGTGGATCAAGACTACGCGCAGCAGTTAGCAGTGGCCCTACCAGCGGAAGAGCAGCTTGGTGCAGCTACACTTGAAGATGACTGGAGGGACATCCGATCTGCCATAGGTAGTACCTCGGCTACAGCACTAGGCTTCGCGACCCCGAATCACAGAAACGACTGGTACGACGGCGAATGTGAACAGTTGAAAAACGAGAAGAATGCAGCATGGGCGAGAATGCTGCAACACCGAACGAGAACGAATCACACTACTATCGCGCGATCACACTACTGAGCGCTGCCTACAAGGTACTCTCCCAAATTTTATGCCGCCGTCTATCACCGATTGCAAGAGAGTTCGTGGGGCAATATCAGGCTGGATTCATGGGTGAACGCGCTACAACGGATCAGATGTCCGCCATCCGCCAGGTGTTGCAGAAATGCCGCGAATACAACGTGCCCACACATCACTTGTTCATCGATTTCAAATCGGCGTATGATACAATCGATCGAGAACAGCTATGGCAGATTACGATTGATCAAGGCGACGATGGATCGAGTGATGTGCGTAGTTCGAGTATCAGGGACACTCTCGAGTCTCTTCGAATCTCGCAGAGGGTTACGGCAAGATGATGGTCTTTCGTGCTTACTGTTCAACATTGCGTTAGAGGGTGTAATAAGGAGAGCGGGGATTAACTCGAGTGGTACGATTTTCACAAAGTCCGTTCAGCTGCTTGGTTTCGCTGATGATATTGATATTATTGCTCGTAAATTTGAGACGATGGCGGAAACGACTAAAGAGTGAAGCCAGGCGAATCGGATTAGTCATTAATGTGTCGAAGACAAAGTACATGATGGCAAAGGGCTCCAGGGAGGAATCATCGCGCCCGCCACCCCGAATTTATATCGACGGTGATAAAATCGAGGCGGTTGAAGAATTCGTGTTCTTGGGCTCACTGGTGACCGCCGACAACGACACCAGCAGAGAAATTCAGAGGCGCATTGTGGCAGGAAATCGTGCTTACTTTGGACTCCGCAGAACTCTACGATCGAATAAAGTTCGCCGTAACACGAAGTTAACCATCTACAAAACGCTGATTAGACCGGTCGTCCTCTATGAGCACGAAACATGGACCCTACGTGCAGAGGACCAACGCGCCCTTGGAGTTTTCGAACGAAAGGTGTTGCGTACCATCTACGGCGGAGTGCAGATGGAAGACGGGACTTGGAGAAGGCGAATGAACCACGAGCTGCATCAGCTGCTAAGAGAACCAACCATCGTCCATACCGCGAAAATCGGGAGGCTACGGTGGGCGGGTCACGTCATCAGGATGTCGGATAGCAACCCGACTAAAATGGTTCTCGAGAGTCATCCGACCGGTACAAGAAGACGTGGAGCGCAGCGAGCTAGGTGGGTCGACCAAGTGGAGGACGATCTGCGGACCCTACGCAGAGTGCGGAACTGGAGACAAACTGCCATGGACCGAGTGGAATGGAGACGGTCAAACTTTTAAATCGTTTCAACTTTGCCTGTTAATGTGTTGACATTCTCAAACATGTCACGTAGGGGTATAAACAATATCTTTAACTGAAACTCGTCCCAGTGAAGAAACATACATATTTGCTTCTTTCCATAGGTGTCTCCAGGGATTCCTACGGTAATTAGAGGCCGTCCATACAAATTTTCATATTTTTGTATAAACGAGAGTCACAGATGACGCAAATAGGGTCCACGTGGTATAAATATGAACGGCCTCTTGCTGGGATTTATTGGGAATTTATGCTGAGGTTTATGCAGTAGATTCCCAAAGTTTCCACCAGAGATTCTCACAGTGTTTTTAGATACTACTCCATATTTTTTTCTAGGAATTTCTCCAAGAATTCCTATTGGAAACCGTTCAGAAATTCGTGATGGGATCCACTCAGAAATTGTTGCTGCGATTCCTCCCGGAATTTCTACTGGGATTCTTCTGTTATTGTTGCTTCAAGAATTCAAGAATCTATCCCCCTATGGTACCTTCAGAAGTTTTTCTTGAAATTCCTTCAGAAGCTCCTGTTGGAATTCCTCCAGAAATTCTCGCTGGTATTCCTGCAAAACTTTATACTGGAGCTCTTCTAGGAGCTCCATGTAGGGATTAAAGTTCCTCCTAGAATTATTCCGTTGATTTATTTGGAAATTCATCCTAGGATTTTTTTTAGAATGTCTTCTAAAGTTTTCACCTGCGATTTTTGCTGGGATTCATTCAGAAACTTTACCAAAGATTCGTCGATTCGGGGCTCTCTCTAGGGATTTCTTAAAAAATCTGTTGATGCCTCCAGTTTTTTTTTAATAAATTACTCAAACGATTTATACAGGAATTCTTCAGGGGATTTCTACAGGATTCTTCTATAGATTTCCTCAGAAGGCGTCTTGTTATGAATGTCCTGGGGTTTTCTCTAAAAATGCCTCCAAGATTTCCTTGTGGTATTCCTTCAGGAATGTCTCTTGGTATTGCTTATGGAATTTCTCTTGTTATTTCTTCTGGAACTCCTGCAGAGATTTTTCCAGAACTCCTTGCTGAGAGTTCTCCTGGAATTCAGCCTAGACTATATCAAGCCATTTATGCAGGGATTTCTCCAGGAACTCCTTCAGATTTTTCGCCAGGTCTTTTTTCTGGAATCCTCATGTGGATTTCATCAGGAATTTTATCTGCAAACCTAACAGGAATTTCTTCATCAAATTCAATAGAAATGCCTCCAACGATTGTTCTACGAATTACTCCAGGAATATCTTAGGATGCTTCGAAGATTGCAATACAGATTTTAAAAATTACTCTGGAGGTTTCTTTAGAAATTAGTTGAGGAATTCCTTCAGGAATTCATGTAGGGTGTCGTTCTGTAATTTCTCAGGAAACTTCTCCAGGAGTTCTTTCAGGGATTCCTACAAAATTCCACTTTGAATTTTACCACCAGTTTCTACATTGATTTCTCTTGATTATTTTAGAGGTTTGTCCAGGAGTTCTTCCACAGAGATACTTCCAATGATTTTTTTCCAGGGATTTCTCTAGGATTTTGAATGATATATATAAATGGTTAAACTTTGCTTAAAAATGGAACAAAAATCGATTTCAATACGTCAGCCTGATTCCGTTTTTTGTCAACTGAAAATAGCGAATCGTGTTGACAAAAATGGAACCAACCTGTATAGGGTATTGGTACCCTTATTAAGCATGTGGCTCCCATTTTCATCCTACTAAAAACAAAGGAATGAAGCGCTGTTTGTTTTGTTTCTTATTTTTGTATTTTTTGTTAGAAGTGAGCACGTATGAAACACAAAAGAACGGAATCAAACGGTGCCGTAATAGCTTGTTCTCGGATAGGATGAAAATGGGAGCGTGAGATTGCTGATGGCACTCGTACCCTAGATTCTCTTTGTGTTTTACGCGTTTTCACAGTACCCCTTTCCGGGTTCTGTTTGAAATCGTTGTAGTACACTGATATTTTAGTGCCCTTTGTCAGGGTAACTTTTGCATATTCCTCTACTTGTCCTAATTCGTATCTCATCCCAGATTTCCTTGTTTCTACCGCAGTTAAATTATAAAATAGATGCATTTTTATGGCGTTATCACAAATGCTCCAAATAGAGGATAACGTGCTTCTCAAGCAGACCTTTGATACCTGCGTTACCTTCTGTGTATCTACCTGATACCACCAGCCTTACTAGTAAATAGTAATTTCATATTCTATTTGGCACGACGTCTGCATATCGAGACTTAAGGCGAAACTGGAAGCGTTTCCTCACTTTTTGGTTTTTAATTTTTTATTAAATAACGAAGCAATATTTTCAAAATCGGTTTTCGTGCACATGTAGAGTATGGATCAATGTACAGTGTATCAAACAATTGTCCGTACAGCATATTTTTTGTCAAAATATGTTTTCCATCAAATGTTTATAACTTTTTTATACGTCAATCAAAACTGCTGAAATTTTGACCAATCATGAATCATATATTACTGCTCTATTGGTAAAATTTTGAGCAAGATCGAATAAGTTTTCTGAAAGTTATAGAACTTTTAGTAAAACTTATAAGATTTTTGAACACATTTTTAAAACATTATATCTCAATATGTAGTAGATGAAACTTTTTCGATCTTTTTACCCTTCTTACACCCATAAGAAGGGTATAAATATCGCTTGAAAACCCGACTTTCGATCCGAGGCCCGGAGGGCCGAGTCTCATATACCAATGAACTCAGCTCGACGAACTGAGCAAATGTCTGTATGTGTGTGTGTGTGTGTGTGTGTGTGTGTGTATGTGTGTATGTGTGTGTGTGTATGTGCGTTACAAAAAAAAGTCACGCACGTTTCTCAGCCGTCTGTCAACCGATTTGAGTTCTCTTGGAAGCAAATGAAAGCTACTACATCCTAGTAGAACGCTATTGAATTTTTTTTCGATTGGACGTTTGGTTACCGAGATATCTCTCGAAGAGTACTTATGAGTCATAATTCTAAACTTTTTAAGATTTTTGACCAAGTGTATCATAATAAGTATCTTAGCCGTCTGTCAACCGATTTCGGTTCTCCTGGTACCAAATGAAAGCTACAACATTCTAGTAGAACCCTATACAATTTCATCAGAATTGGACATTTGGTTACCGAGATATCTTTCAAAGAGTACTTGGGAGTAATACAGGTTAACTTTTTGAGAGATTTTTGACCAAGGGTACCATAATAAATATCTCAGCCGTCTGTCAACCGATTTGGGTTCTCTAAGTACCAAATGAAAGCTACAATATCCTTGTAAAAGGCCCTGAAATTTTATTTCGATTCGACATTTGATTACTGAGATACATTAAGAAGAGTATTTCAATAAATTATTTTTGCCTTTCTCGTACACTAAGTGTACTGGAAAGGCTATATGTTCACTCCAAAAATGACTTTTTGATAGAAGCCCCGGAGGGTCGAGTCATATATACCAATCAACTCAGCTCGACAAATTGAGGTGATGTCTGTGTGTGTGTATGTGTGTGTGTGTGTATGTGTGTGCGTGTGTGTGTGTATGTGTGAGTGTGTACAAAAAAACTCACATCACTTTTTGGCAGTAAACCTCAACCGATTTCAATGACCGATGGTTCATTCGACGCGGAATCTGGTCCCATTGTTTCCTATTGAAAATGGTTCGGATCGGTCCATCCGTTCCGGAGATACGGCCATTTAGGTGTTCCGGAATGGTACCCCAAGAAGGGACCAGATATGAAAATGCATCAAACCCATGCATGCGGCACATCAAACCACGGCATTTTCGATAACCTGATGAACGGTAAGCAGGAAAATAGTCTCAGACCATATCTGAACCGATAATGTTCCGGAACCGGTACCGGGTGTCCCGCCGGAAGTGGCCAAATATACAAGTGAACCAAACCCATGCATGCGACACATCAAACTACGGCATTTTCGATAACCTGATGAGCGGTAAGCAGGAAAATAGTCGCAGACCATATCTGAACCGGTAGTGTTCTGGAACCGGTTCTAGGCGTCCCACTGGAAGTGGCCAAAAATACAATTGAACCAAGCGCATGCATGCGACACATCAAACCACGGCATTTTAGATAACCTAATGAGCGGTAAGCAGGAAAATAGTATCAAACCATATCTGAACCGGTAGTGTTCCGGAACCGGTTCTAGGCGTCTCGCTGGAAGTGGCCAAATATACAATTGAACCAATCCCATACATGCGACACATCAAACCACGGCATTTTCGATGACCTGATGGACAATGAGCAGCAAAATCATCTCAGACCATATCTGAACCAGTAGTGTTCCGGAACCGGTTCCGGGGTTCCCGCAGAAGTGGTCAAATCTGAAAAAGAAACACATACCCGTACATGCGTCACATCAAATAGCGGCTTTTTCGATTACCTTATAAACGGCCAGCAAGTCTTTCGGAATCGGTTTTGAGTGGCCGGAAGAGGCCAAATGTAAAAGTAAATCAAATCCAGGCATGTGACACATCAAATCGTGGCTTTTGCGATAACCTGATGAACAGTTAGCAATAAAATAGCCTTAGATCACACTAGACACAACTGGTAGTGTTCCGGAATTGGTTCCGAGAGTCCCGTCGAAATTGTCAAACCCTGCATGTGACACCTTCAATTTGCAGCGTTTTTGGTTAACCGATGAACAGTTAACAAGACAATAGTGTCAGACCCTATTTGGTTCAGCCGGTAGTTATTCGGAATCAGATCCGGGTAGTAAAATGTAAAATTTAACCAAACCCATGGATGCGGTACATCAAACCACGACTTATCGACAACCTGATGGAAAAATAGGGTCAGACCACATTAGATTCCCGGTAGTGTTGCGGGTTCGGCTGTGGCTTCGAAAGTGGTTAAAAGTAAAAGTAAATCAAACCCCTATACATGCGATATATCAAATCGCGGTGATTGGGTAAAGGTGAAGAATTAGCAATAAAATAATCTCAGACCATAATTTGGACAACCGGTAGTGTCATGGAATCAGATCCGGGTGTCCCACCGGAAATTGCCAAATATAAAAATGAACCAAACCCATACATACGACACATCAGATCGCAGATTTTTTTGATAATCCAATAAACGGTTAACAAGAAAATAGCCTTAGATCACATAAGACTAGCTGTTGTGTAGCAGAACCAACGTTCATGTGAAAAATCAAATCGTAGCTTTGTTTAATGGCCTGATAAACGTTAGGCATGAACAACAGTGAAGAATAGGTCTAAGTTCTCATATACGAAAGAGAATAAAATATAGACAGAACTAAAGCGATCTCATCAAATCACACCATTTCAGATTTCTAAGGTGTAAATTTATAGCAGGATGGGTCAACGTTGAATGGAAAAATAAGAATTTGATCGTGTCAACCCTGAACAACAGGTGGCGGCTGTTTAAAGGAATTTTGAGCTCTGAAACCATGTAAAATAAGTGTATTTGGTATGGGAAATATGATCGGAGTCCACCAGAGTATCCAAGATAGCGGTCCAAAATCCAAGATAATGGCCCAGTATTCAAGTTAGCGCCTTTTTTTTTAGAATTTTGAATTCTTGCATTATGGGCATATGTTGTATGAAAACATGTCCAGAATTCAAAATTTGTAATCAGAAAACCTAAGCTGTGCGCTGTTTCACAAGGTCTGCAATATGACTATAATTTGAATGGGGAAGAATGCCGGTCTTCGTCCAAAACTGGTACCAGAAAATCATAAACGACATAAATAAAAAGAAAATCGGGTTAAGTACGATTCCTTTGAATTCCACTAAGAATTTGCATCCTTTGACAGATACGTATTTCGACCTCAACTGTAAGGTCGTCTTCAGTGTCTTGTACTTGACTCGACTGTCGAGTCAAGTACAAGACACTAAAGACGACCTTACAGTTGAGGTCGAAATACGTATCTGTCAAAGGATGCAAATTCTTAGTGGAATTCAAAGGAACCGTACTTAACCCGATTTTCTTTTTATTTACAGATATTCCCCTAACAAGCCCAGGTTAATCATCATAAACGACATGCCAAAATTCAATACGGCGATTATTTTATGTAATTTTAGGAACAGAGTCCCATATTGAATACCAGAACATCCAAGATGGTGTCTCAATGTTTAAGATGGCGGTTAGTTTAGTTGGGGTAGATATCCGGAGTCAAAAAATGACGACCGGAAAATCTAAAATGACGTTTCAAAGCTTAGCGGCTTCATGACATTTGTTTGGTTTGAATTTTGGATCGTTGTCTTAAATTTTCTGAATATTGGATGTTATGCTAATATAAAATGTATCCATATTGAGTTGATTTAGCAAGCAGTTTTCATTTTGTATTTATGTCAATGTCATCAACATGTCGCTTGAGTTTTGTTGAAAGGATATTTAAAAGCACGAGAAAGGCACCATCACCGCTAGGTGGATTAATTAGGGTTTTTTTTATTATTATATTCACTTGTTATCTTGCATGAGTTTTTCACCAGTCTATGGGAAATTATTTTTCAATAAATAATGCTGACCTCATACAAAGTGTATACTAGCAGGTTATTGTTTTCAACAAAATTATAAATAACAAATTACAAATACACAGGAATTCTATGAAAACTAACAATACGGTCGGAGCTAATTTATTCGACTGATTAGGAGATATTAGACAAAGTGTATCTCGCTGATTTTCTTACCCATTTGTTAATCGATTCCAGATCTTTCGGCAATTAACAAAAGATACAATATTCCAGAATATATAAGCTATTTTTTAAACATTCCATACAATATTCTAGGAGGTGTCTGGCATTTCTGGTAGTTTAGTCCACGGTCCATGATGCTATTTTGGAAACCAATCCACTAGATGCCAAATCCACAATATTTTCTAGAACTTTTGGTCAATTACACACAGTAAATATGTTAAATACAAATAATACAGCAATAATTTTAATAAGTGTAAGAAGGGTTCTGTTAACCATAGGTGGATTAAATCGGGTTTTTGTATTACAGCTTATACCTAAGGCTTTCATATGCAGCTTCATTTGAGGTTTTATAATCACTACAAAAAATATGAAAAATTTGCTTATGCAGTTGACGGTATTTAAAAAATCACCATATTTTGAACATATAATCTGCCAAACGTTTTCTAACAATAAAAGTGCATTAACTAAACGAAAAATGCATAGGACCTACTCTTCATATGTTGTTTAGTAGGTCCTGTATAAAAATATTACATTAAGAGAGTTTAAAAATGTTGAAAACACTTGGCACTTTTATTGATCAAAATATGATAAATTTCCAAATAATACTCTGAATATGTACAGATTTTTCATATTTTTTGTAGTGAATATAAAACCTCAAACGAAGCTGCATATGAAAGCCTTAGGTATAAGCTGTAACACAAAAAATATTGAAAAGGTTTCATCGACTACATATTGTGATATAATGTTTTAAAAATGTGTTCACAAATCCTAAAAGTTTTACTAAAAGTTCTATAACTTTCTGAAAATTTATTCGATCTCGCTCAAAATTTTACCAATGGAGCTGCAATAAATGGTTTATGATTGGTCAAAATTTCAGCGTTTCGGATTGACGTATAAAAAAGTTATAAACATTTGAATGAAAAATTATTATGACCAAAAAATTGCTGTACGGACAATTGTTTGATACACTGTATCTTCTTTTTTTGTGGTGGAAAATGTTTGTCGTTTTTGCAAAAACCATTTTTGAATAAAATTTCACAAAAAAAATGGCTTCTGCAAAAATGGAAAACATTTTCCACCTCAAAAAAAATCAAAAGATACCTTGATCCATACTCTACATGTGTACGAAAACCGATTTTGAAAATATTGCTTCGTTATTTAATAAAAAATCAAACACTAAAAAATGAGGAAATGCTTCCAGTTTCGCCTTAACTTAGTATTCTATTTTTAATTGAACAATATAGAAGAACACCACGTCGAATGTAGGTTAGAACTTGAAGGAAAAACAAACAATTCTATTCAAGAATCTAATTCCAGTATTTGGAAAATCCATTTCAATTTTCCGATCAAACGCCTGGAATCCGATCCGCTGGATGACCCTTCCATTTGCCCGTAGAATGGACCAGAAAAGAAACTTATGAATAATGGTAAAATCGAAATGATTCAATCGATCCTTTGTTGTTGTTTTGCGCCGATGCGATGCGATGGTGAACCAACTCGAACAGAACGACCCGAACATCGCAGAACAGAAACGCCGCCGCGCTCAACTCTACAGCTGAGCTGAACAGAGCAGCAAAGTGCTGGGCCAAGCGATCATTCCGGAATCAGCGAAGCGAACAAATAAGGCCACAATGACGGCAGCGGCGGCGGCGGCTCGATTGTGTATAGAATCGAATCGAGAGGAGATAGTGTATGCCAGCCAGCCAACAGTCAGAGTACTCAAAGTAATAATCGTACACACCGAATCAAGGTTCCACCCGAGCGAGAGCCTGGCCGCCCCATGGCCGCGCTGGGGTGAAGACTTTCGTGATGGAAGGCAGCAGAAAAAAAAGTCATTGCATAAGTCGTTTACTTGATGTTAATGGGTTTCTTGTTTGTCCCGAGAAGTGCGGCGTTGTTGCTTGGAAGATTTCTCCTATAGGGTTGTAGTTTTTTCTTTTTATGTTCATTCGAAGAACTTTACACAAAGCAATAGAGCATAAAACGTACACATTTGTTTCCACTTGGTCTTTTGCGTAGTTGTGCTCCTATAGCTGCTTGCTTGGTGCTCTTCATTTTCCACTTTCAAGTTCAGCGTGTGAACGCAGTTGGGAGTTGGGCTTGGGCCAGCCACAAAGGCGGAAAGTTCTTGTCGAATGCTTGCGTGGAAACGTGAGTAGAAAGGGGGAATCATTTTTCCACAATCCAGTGGTGGGCGCTGTGTTGTTAGGGTGAAACTAAATATAATATGCTTTGTCCTCGTCCATCAGCCATTCTCCACCATAATGTTAGTAATTGAAACCGTCGTTCTTATGCGTGTCAAAGCACGTGAATTTTATGTTTTGTGGAAAGAGCCACACCAAGTAAGAGAACATAAGATTCTTTTCCGCTCCGAAAATTCGTCGTCTGACACAAGAAGTGAAACCGCCTTAGAATTGGTAACGTCCATACACAGTTACGAATCACTTTGATGCATAATGTAATGGTTTGTTGTTTGGATCACAAAAAATGGAACATATCCGGAACAGCACATGGTACTTCCATTTCCCCTTTTTCCCGCAAAATTCACTCGCAATTCTTCGAGGATTTCTTCAAGGACTCCTCCAAACAATACTCTAGGCATTCTCCGAGTACCTGTGCCAACAGATTCTTTGTACATTATTTTTGTCTGGAGGTTTCATAATTCCTTCGAGAATTCCTAAAGTGATTCGAGACTATCTCTAGGAATTATTCCTAGAAATTGTACTGGTTTCCGAGATATTTAAAAAAAAAGTTATATTTTAGTATAAAACCCAGGAATAGTTTCGATAGACCTTTTTATTGACACATGATAGAATATGTGTTTATGTAGAGCACAGAGGTTCCACAAAGGTAAAACATGTGATTGCAGTTCATCAACAGCTCATAAAACTCGAGGGTAGACTTCATCTAGGCAGTCTTGGGTAAAGGGTCGAGAAATTTACTAACTCCTGTTCGATGTGGTATTGGTTTCTGGAGCTAATCGTTGTTTTCCGCGTGCAAATAGCACTAATTACCGTACATCTACGGTTCTCTGAAGTCAAGGCATGACCTCGCTTAGATCATGAAATTTTCCTAGGAACAGTTGTGAGAGGCCTTCTCATTGATATACTGAGTTTATGTAGTGCACAGAGGTTCTACATACATGAAATATGTGATTACGGTTTATCAACAGTTCCATGAACTCAAGTCCTGACTTCAGCCACGTCATCCCGGGTACTCAGGAATGTAGTCGAGGAATGTATTTACTTCTGTTTAATGTAGTATTAGTTTCTGGAGCTAACCATTGTTTCCTGCGTGCAAATAACTCTCATTGTTGTCACTCTATGGATCTCTGAAGTTAAGGCATGACTTCGCTTAGATCGTCCAATTTTCCTAGGAATAGACCTAGGAGACCCTTTTATTGACACATGATATAATATGAGTTTATGTAGCGCACAGAGCTTCCACATAGATAAAACATGTGATTACAGCTTATCTATAGCTCAATGAGCTTAAGGCCTGACTTCAACCAGGTCATCCCGGGTACACAGGAATCTATTCGAGGAATTTACTTACTCCTGTTCGGTGTGGTATTGGTTTCTGGAGCTAACCGCTGTTTTCCGCGTGCAAATAACTCTCATTGTAGGCAATCTACGGTTCTCTGAAGCCAAGGCATGACTCCAATCAGATCGTCCAAATTGTCCGCAATACGTTGACATAACAATCATTTTACAGGTTTTCAAGTATTGGTGCAATTAAGAGCGATAAAAACCGAAAATCATCCGTGGTGATTATTTCGGGCAATCATATTTTGTAAGGACGTATTCGGACAATCCATCAAGAGATTCAGAAAATATAAACAGCAGTACAAGGGCAACACATGCTCTAAAGATATCTCCGATGACCTATGGGGTCAATGAGGAAATCATATCTCATATTTAATGTCATTTGAAAACAACAAACGTAAAAGGAATGTTCAATATCCGAAGAACTCAAAGGAGACCTATCGAACAATCTCAAAGTCGAACCTGTAGCAACTTCAACTATCATTAGGCAACGGAATATTTAATCTTTCATTGAAATACTTCGTTGAGAAGAAAGTTATAGTGGAGAAAATCGTAGCTGGTCTTATTTTTACCCGACTTGACCCAGTGACCCACCGGCCTTACTCCGTCCAGAAGGCCAAGAAAATTTTGATCCCGGATATTTCCAAAACTAGGATGTTGTGCGAGTTTGTATTCAAAATTTAGTCAAATTCTGTTGGGAAATGGGCTGTTGGCGATTTTTTTTAATTTTTATTTCGCAGCTGGGGACAAACGGGTTAAGTAAATCAATGATTCTTCTAGATATTTGACCAAAGATTTTTTTACAAAATCTTCCGCAGGTTCCTTCACAAGTTCTTACGAAAATATCATTAAAAATCCTTCCAGACCTTTTTTACAAATTTCCCTGGAAATTCTTTCAAAAATTACTTATGAGATTCCTTCATGGGTTTGTCCAAGATGATGATGATGATGATGATGATTGTGTACCCACCATCAGCGCAAGGATTACCTATGGCTGCAGATTCATACCGGAAGGGAATGATCTACCTGAAGGTTTGCTGTAGCAGCTAAATTCACTGGAAACCTTCGGAAGACCACACGATGGTTGTTATCTCGTGACAAAGTCTGGCCACCCCACGAAAATTTGCCTAGAAACCAGTTCATTTAGCATCCTTAGGCTACCCCTCCCAAAATCCCAAGTAGGGTCTGGGACCATGGGTATGTCCAAGAATTCCAAAACCAAGGAAATTTTTTATGGATTTCTTCCAAAAGTTAATCCATGGATTCTTCCAGAAATTATTTCAGGAAATCGGTCATGGTTTATTTCAGAAACTCCTTCAGCGATGCTTTTTCAAAATTTCCCTTAGGGATTCTTTAAGGAATATTCCGGGGCTTTTGCCAGATATTGCTTCATGAAATTCTCCAGCAATTTTTCCAAAAAAAAAATATCCAAGAATTCTTTTAGGTAAATTCCTATGAGTTCCTTCTAAAACTCAACCAGGAATTACTTTACAAACTCTTCTACGGATTCGTTTGGAAAATTCGTCGGAATTGCAGGAATTCCTCCAGAGATTCTTGCATTACCACTTTCAGTGCTACATGTGTTGCCCCAGAAATTTATTCGAAATTTCCTCTACTAAGGGTAACTACTATAATTTCTCCACGGATTTTTAAAGAAATTTATGGTTCTGTGCAGACGCCTATCTATGCAATTCCCCAGGTTTTCTTCATCTATCAGTTCCTACAAAACATTTTTAATACGAATTTATCCAGAGATTTCTCCGCGAATACTTACAGAAAATCCTCCAAGAATTTATTTAAAGGATTTCTTCCGAAATTTTACAATGAATACCACATTTTTTTCTGGTAATTTCACCAATGGATTCCCGAGAAGGTTCTCGAGGTATTGCGCATTTCCCTCCTAGGGCTCTTTCCAAAAAATTTCTGGGATTTCTTCGGTTCTGGAATGAGCTTCAGTCAAAAATACTTTCTAAAATTTCTACAGGGATTCTACAGAAATTCCTGCTTGGAATCCCATCTGAAATACCTTTAAGAATATATTTTCATTTCCAGTTTTCATTTCAAAATTGTAGGGATTTCTTCAGGAATTTCAGCAACAAGTTTCTTCCATGGTGTTTTTTTTAGAAAATCTTCTAAAACATCTTAACAAATCCTACAGGAATTGCTTCGGAAATTCTGGCAAGAGTTTTTTTTCAAGAAATCGTTGATAAATTCCGTGAATCAATACGACAGAAACTCCTACAAGGATTTTTTTTTTAGAAATTGCTCTTGTGGTCCCAGCTATATTTCCTGGGATTTCTTTAAAGATCACTGCAGAAATAGTTCAGATATTTCTCCAGGGATTTTTCAAAAGTTCTTTCAGAAATTGTACACTAAATTCTTTTTTACACGATCTTTTCTTCGCGGTTTTATTTTACACGAAACCAACAATCGCGCAAAAACAAAATTTAGTGTACAAGAATTACTGAAAAGTTCTTTATGGAATCCCTGAAGGAAATTCTAAAATCCTAAAATTTCTAATCCTTGAGCGTTATTGCAGGAAATTCCAATAAAACTTTCAAAGATACCTTTCAAAACTCTGAGAAAAAATCTTGGATCTTTTTTGAGGAATTTCTGAACAAACATTCCTGAAACACTTCCTGATGTCGTCTCTGCATCAATTCATGCATGAATGCTTAGTTCGGATACTTCTGAACGAAGAAAAATATCTTAAATAATTTCTGAAGGAATTTGCTGGAGGAATTCTTTAGAGCACCAATAAAGAAAGATTTTTTTGAAAAAATCTTTTAACTAATACTTGGAAGAACTGAAGAACCATCTCTATCCAGGTACTCAAAGAAAAAAAAAATGCTAAGAAATGGATTCTGTAATAATTTCTGTAGGAATTATTGAGAGAATCTTGAGTGGGCTTCGTGTCCGTGCGGCTAGAGGCGCCAGTTATTTAGGCGTTTCGTAAGCCTCGAAGTGTGGGTTCGATTCCCGCTCTAGTCGGGGAAAACTTTCGTCAAACGGAAAATTCTCCACTGGGCCACTGAGTGTTATATGTGTTGTGCGTTGTCTAATGTTAGTGCTTGTTCAGTCTGTATAACCTCTGGTTGAAGACGGTGTAGTGTCTTTTGAAAAAAAATGTGAAAAGAATCCCTGGTCTGAATAAATCCAAAGCAATGCCTGGAGGATAACCTGAATAAAATATTGTGGGCTTCGTGGTCGAGCGGTTAGCGGCGTCAGTCGTTTAGGTGTCTCGTAAGCCTCGGAGTGTGGGTTCGATTCCCGCTCCAGTCGGGGAAAATTTTTCGTCAAACGGAAAATTCTCCACTGGGCCACTGGGTGTTATATGTGTTGTCCGTTATCGAATGTTTGTACTGTTCAGTCTGTAGAGGCCGTAAGGTCGAAGACGGTGTAATTGTCTTTTTAAAATATTGGAGAAACCCCTGTAGGAACTTCCAGAAGAATGTCCTGAGAATTTTAGATACATTTCCAAATACCCGAGAAAATCGCTGAATAATAGAGTACTAACTGAAGGGACCTCAGGAGAAGTTCAAGCAAAAATCTCTCAAAAGCTTGTCACCTTCCCCAAAGAAGGTCGCATGAGACGGAGACAAATTAGGTAAAAGAGGGGCTGGTGGTACTGGTTCCCTATTCTCATGTACCTTACCCAGCCTAAAATTGGTTCGAATCCAGTGGAACCACTCATGAAGAGGAATCGAATTCATCCATAGTTAAATAAAAGCATAAATTTTACATGCAAATGAAATAAATGGTGTATTTTAGTACTTACGTTTTAATTCCAGCTTAACCTACGTCTACCTAATGTGATTAGTGTGTGTGGGTGTCAATGTAGAGTGTATCCCGCGACGACTCCTGCGTGACACTTCCGCCTGGACAGAAGTTGGCTCACCGGTGACATGCCGGCTACTCCAGGGCTGGTAGGCCATACCGACATCGCGCCAGGATTCTACTCGTTCTGCTACCTCATGCTTGGTCGTGAACGAAAGGCCTATTAAAAATGGATATGATGGGGGCCTTAAGATCGTTCCTCTTCTCACATTTGGGAATTGCTTCAGGCGTTCACTCTTACCGATCTCATTGTAATAATTCCACTACTCCATTATTGCACTATGGAGCTATTTGCAAAAAAAATCGTGGATCGTAATGGCGCAATGGCTGAATAATAATAAAAAAGTAGGCAATCAAAGCTATTTTTCAAATAAACACTGCACTGTTACCATGCCATAGGCCAGCCAGAACTATTTTGTATCCACTTTACACTCTACCGTCGTTTGCGCACTTAATAAGAATTGTTCTATCGGTCAGCCTAATTGTCGAAATACCGCGATCTTCAACACGCGTTCTGCCTGCTTTGCAGTTAACCGGGAACTGATGATCCACTTCGATCAAATGATAAAGCTTGCGGCGCTGATGTGTGTTGATGGCACTCTTACATCGAGGTCAAGTGGTTATATGAGCAAACGGTCAGTAGAGAGTGAGATCCTATTTCTAGTAGAGAAGAGCAGTAGCAACTGAGGGTTCCTGATACACAATTACACAAGTTTACAAAATAAAACGAAAGTTGCGAACTTCTGTTAACGACCAAAATTTTTGAAGCACAATTTAGTGCTGATTTCGAAACCGACCTTCAAAAAATTTTAAGTAGAACAGTTTTTGAGTTATAGCTCAATATCGAGTTTTGCAACTTTTCAAAATATGTAATTTACTAAAATTCAAATATATTGCGTTTTGTTCAACCAATTTTAAATCTTTTTCCATAAATTAAAAGCTGAATACAATACCATTCGATCATCTGAATACAGGTTTTACGTCAGATTGATGAAATTGAAGATATTGGCG
Organism: Aedes albopictus; assembly: GCF_035046485.1. Lineage (NCBI taxonomy): Eukaryota > Metazoa > Arthropoda > Insecta > Diptera > Culicidae > Aedes > Aedes albopictus. The sequence continues at coordinate 100,863,613 of NC_085137.1, read as the reverse complement.
AGTTTTAGGGACGATCTGCTTAAAATTTAGCAAAATTCCCAAAAAAATTTGAAGTAATGTATTTTTTTCAATAAGAAAAAACCAGCTTAAAAATTCTTTCTCGACGTTTATTTGACATATCATATGTAGGCGAGTCACAGTAAAAATTTCAGCTCAATCGGAGCATTGATTACGGAGAATGAGATGTTTGAAGTGAGCGACTTTGCTTAAAAATAGAACAAAAATCGATGTCAAATCATCAACCTTGTATGTAAAGTCGAAAAAATTTCCGCTCTACTGTAATTTTTTTCTTTCGCGTTTTCGAACTCAGGGCATGATTCTACACCAAAAATGATCATCAGCTTACCGAGTTCAAAAATGCTGTAAACTAGTGTTATCATATTTGGTGAGGAATGTTGGCGGCAGCTACGTGGATGTTGTGTTCTGTTGTGCTGTTGTAGGTGTGGTGTATTTTACATGGTAAGAAGAACCTATGCTTCTATTTATTACGGCTAGAGTGTGAGCAACATTGAAGCTCTCGCGAGGCCGTTGGTTATGAGAAGGTTACAATACCCCCATACCAGACTGCAATATGGGAGACCATCCCAATATAGCAGTTTCTTTCTTACCATGAGCAATCCACTCACACGATCGACAATTGTCAACCTAGTAAAGTAGTGTTAGGTGTCGTCAAGTGTAATCAGTTAATCCACACAAAGTACATTCTTGTCAGGGCAAAATGTTGATATCTCATATGCTGATGGACGGTTGTTTACCAGATAGGCTATTATTTTACTGGCTCGATCTCAGCTCAATCTGAACTTGAACAATAGTGGTTCACATCAACCAGGAACCGATCTGTGATCATTCGTGGTTATTTGATGTGGCCATACAGATTTAGTCTACGTTTGGTTTATGTTTTTCTCATTTCTCCGACAACTGAAAATTATTTTTCTGCTTCGCTGAAGAGCCTCAAAATTTAGGAGAAAGGAAGTAAATAAAAATTACAGACATACAGAAAACTCCAACAAAAATTTCACTTACTTATCCAGACATTCAAATCTACACATGCTTCACACTATTTCTTCTCAATTAACACACTCAAAGACAGATATTTTGTCCGTTTATTCTCGCAAACGAACTTTCACGCGTATCGATCGAGTAACGCGATTACTCGATCGAGAGTCTCATCTACATTCGAATTTATTACTACGCAAGTGCCCGATAGTCACAAAGTTACACACTCAAACGCCACGAATCCTATTCAATCTTACGCAATCTCTCGGTTGTACACGAACTCTACACTTAATCTACGCGAACTCTCGGTTATACACGAACTCTACCCTTAATCTACGCGAACTCTCGGTGATCACCATTTCCTCGGACATTCAAAACGCAATCTAAATCTCTAATCATTCAAACGCACGCGATCCTCTTAGCTACACAAACATAATTTTCACAATAAACTCAAGTAAACACTACGACATTCTCACGCATCTAATACTAAATCTTACTTATTCCGGAATCAAATCTTGCGCCGCAAACACACCTATATTTCTTCCTTCCTCATCCTCCAGCTCATATGATGTAGCTCCTCTTCTAGCAATTATTTTACACGGAACATAAACGGGACCAAGTTTGGCTGAATAGTGGTCAACCGCACTTGAAATTTTAAAATTCTTTTTGTAAACTTTTTGACCAATGTTAAAAGTGGGTGGTAAACCCTTGTGTTTGCTATCGTAATTCTTTTTGTATTTCTCAAACTGTTTTTTGTTGTTTTTAATAACTTCTTCGTAAACAGTACCCAAAGCTATTCTCCTCTGCTCGACGAATTGATCAGCTGATGGATCAGAAGTGTGCCTATCTTGAAGATGGTCCCTTCCATCAACTGTCGACTCATAACCGTGCACAAGAAAAAAGGGTGTAAATCCCGTAGATGAATGCTTGGTGTTATTGATAGCAAACTCAATCTCAGGAATCTGAGAATCCCAGATGCGATGATCATTCTGGCAATATGTACGAATACAAGCAAGTATGACTCGGTTCACACGTTCAACCGGGTTGTTTTGACAATGTCTTCTAGCATTTTTAAAATGATGGACATGAAATTTGGACAACAAATCTTGGAACTTATTTGCTAGGAACGTTACAGCATTATCTGAGACTAACACTTGTGGAACACCAAATTTTAAAAACCAATCACATTTAATTATCTGAGTCAAACTGTCAACACTTATTTTCTTAACAGGAAACAGACGAACATATTTAGTGAACACATCCAGACAAACTAACAAATCACTATTTCCAGATTTACTACGAACAAAACCACTAATATAGTCCATTGCAATCATCTGAAATGGGCGAGTAGCATTCTTTTGCTCTCCCATTGGAGGAATTGTGGCAATAGTCGAATGCTTCGACTGCTTGCAAATGCCGCATTTAGATAAAACTCGTTTGACATCGACTTTCATCTTAGGCCAGTAATATTTTAACTTAATTCGTTCTAGAGTCTTCTCTGTCCCAAGATGCATTAGTTTGGCATGCTCATCTTCAACTAGTTGGCGCCATCTTGTCAGGTGGCACAACCATTTTCCATTCCAGTCGTCCCATATCAAAAGGGGATCTGGAAGTGACGAACTTATACAAGTCGCCATTCTCAATTTTGAAATTTTGGTACTTGTCTGGAGCGTCGCTAACTTTCCTTTTCAAATCATTGAACCATTTAGATGTTGAATTTTCAAAAATTGCACAAACAGCACGACTGAGCGCATCGCAAACTACATTGTCCCGTCCTTTTCTATGTTTAATGGTCATGTCAAACTCCTGCAGTTTTACTGACCATCGTGACAGCCTCGAACTCGGACGCCACTTTGAATTGCAGATAAATGTCACTGCGGAGCAGTCAGTTATTAGTGTAAAGTGTGAACCTTCCACGTAACATCTGAAATGCTCGATCGCCTCAAGAGCAGCTAATCCTTCCTTATCGGTGGGCCCATATTTCTTTTCACAGGAGCTTAACTTTCGTGAAAAGTAGGCAATTATGTGTTCCTTACCATCCAACTCCTGCGTCAGTATGCCCGCAATTGCTACATCACTGGCGTCGGTTTGAATGGTAAATTCTTTACTCCAGTCTGGATTGGCTAAGACCGGCTCCGAGATCAAACATTCTTTCAGTTTGATAAATGCCTGTTCGGCTTTATCATTCCACCTAATCTTCTTGGGCTTGCCTTTCAACAAGTCAGAGATAGGGGCTGATATACCGCTAAAGTTCGGGATGAAGTTGCGGTAGTATCCCGCCATCCCTAAAAATCTGCGAATCTCCTTTGGAGTTTGCGGTCGAGCAAACTTGGAGATCGCAGTCACTCTTTCAGGGTTCGGTTGATAACCGTTCTCTGAAAGAATAAAACCTAGATATTTTATTCTTTTCAGGCAGAATTTACATTTGGCTAGATTTACCGAAAGGTTAGCTTCTTTTAAGCAATCAGCGACAATTTTAAGGTATTTTATGTGATCCTTAAAGGTTCTGGTTGCAATAATAATATCATCCAGATAGGAAAAAATAAATGGTTCATAAAGCCCTTCTTTTAAAACTCTGTCAAGGATCCGAGACATTGTAGCACTGCTATTGATAAGTCCAAAAGGTAGTCTTTTGTATTGGAAAAGACCCCTGCCAATTATCTTGAAACTTGTGAACTTTTTTGAGCTTTCCGCAAGCTTAACCTGCAGAAAAGATTCCTTTAGAACCAGAACCGAAAAGTAGCGATTCTTACCTAAATTATTCAAAATTCTCATGGAACTTGCTAGAGGATATGCATCTCGAACAGTTTTGGCATTGAGCTTACGGGCATCTAGGCAAAGCCTCATATCGCCATTTTCTTTGGTAACTGGTACCACTTGCAAGGCCCAATTAGAATTGGAAGGTTCAATGATGTCCAAGTCTAATAAGCGATTGATTTCAACATTGACTTTCTCTTGGATTGTAGGAGACCAAGGATGGGGGTTCAAATGAATTGCGTTGCTATCAGTGAGCTCAATGCTATGCTCCATAACATTGCAAGCTTCTAGCGTGCCAGGCTCTGATACTTTGAAGCTTTTCTTCACTGATTCTAGTAATTCAGTCTCTTCCGCATCGAGGATGTGAGAAGCTGGCTGAATTTCATTACTTGATTCCACATTACAAGTGTTAAATTTATGAATGCCTTCAACGTCATCGAAAGTTAGCTTGATGTTGAAAAGTTTAAAAAAGTCCATTCCTAAAATGCAACGAGTTCCAAGCTCAGGGACAACTAAACATGGCAAAATTCTTGTTGTTTGATTGACTGTAAATGGAACGTCAACAAATCCATTGATTTGCATTGGTTCCCCACTGGCAGTTGAAATTTTGATGTCTTTGTCCAGATCTTGAATTTGCAAAAAGCTGGTTAAATTTCCAAAGTGTTCTCCAACCAATGACACATTACTTCCACTGTCCAATAACACAGCGCAACATTTTTTTGTCTCAAGAGCAAACTTATGTGTCTCCGAAGGATTTTGGGCCGCTGAATCCGAATCCGGGCTCAGATTTGCTCCAACACGTCACAATTTTGAGCTATACCTCAATTTATGGGGCAAAATATGCGATTTTGGGCTTTTTTGACTGCAAGCCATTAAGTAAGGAAATATTTTATTTAAGCAATCAAAAGGTTAATTGGTCAAATAACATCTAAATTAACGACTCATGCAAAATATTTCGTTTTACCTAATCAAATTTGATAGATTTAAGCATTTTATGTTAGTATGAAAACTTGCATACAACTTGTGGAGGGTGACTTGTATGGGAAATATCGTACCTAACATAAATCGCTTAAAACTATCAAATTTGATTTGGTAAAACGAAATATTTTGCATGAGTCGTTAATTTAGATGTTAATTGAACAATTAACCTTTTGATTGCCTAAAAAAAATATTTCCTTGCTTAATGGCTTGCAGTCAAAAAAGCCCAAAATCGCATATTTTGCCCCATAAATTGAGGTATAGCTCAAAATTGTGACGTGTTACAGCAAATCTGAGCCCGGATTCGGATTCAGCGGCCCAAAATCCTTCGGAGACACATAAGTTTGCTCTTGAGACAGACAAAAAGTTAATTTTTGTTACGCTGTGTAATCCTTGTAATTGAAATCCCAAAACGCTAAATTTCAAAAAATATCTGGCATCATTTTCCAAATTTACAAAAATGGTTTCAATTTGATGAAAATAACCAGCAAAGTTGTATGGCTCATCATGTTCATGTTTCTCAATGGTACAATCTGTATTGTTTTGAAATTCCGAAATAATTTGTTGAAATGATTTAGCGGTTTGTGTGTTCTGACTCGAACCTGGAGGAATTTCTGAGGTTGGGAAAATCACCTCCTTTAATTTCCCCTTCTCTGGTTTTTTGCCTCACAAAATGGACATTCCTCGTAATGAAACTCAGGAAGACCACATATGCAGCAAAATACATTGCGCCTTGAAAAACATTTTGTAAAATGATGACCAAATCTTCTACAGTTGAAGCAAACTCGTCGATCAGGAACTCTGTAATGCCTCAGAATATCATCTAAGGACAATTCCCTCCATCCACAATCTGGCTGATATTCCTGTTGAAAGTTTTGGTTACTGTTGTAGTTGGGATTGTTTCTTGGTCTATTGTTCGGTGGGTTTGAATTTTGCTGTGAGCTGTTTTGATTGTTTCTACTATTGCTTTGACTAGGTTGCTGAATTCGCTGTTGAGTATTGTGACTATTGTTGGTTGCTGGGGGCCTGACATTGGAATTGTTGGGATTATTATTGAAATTTACTTCATTAATTTTTTGGTTTTCAAATGAAAGCACAAATTTGTTCATAATCGATTCATTATTATTATCAATCCGAGTGCACAGTTGTTCTAAAGTGTGCAAATCCTTGACGTCTACTAAGGCCAGTCGGTCTCGGTAGATGGGCCTCATTGTGTGCCACATTATATCAAATTTGTCTTCTTCAGACATTGGAGTAGTTCTGCACAAAAAGAACTGCTCCATTCGAACTAAAAAGTTCGAAAATAGTTCAGATTTAGCTTGGAACATTGAAAATGAACGCACTTTCACGTAATGATCAATGTTACTCGGCAAAAATTGGTGTCTCAAGGCCTGGATGAAGTAATCCCAAGTTTTGTTGCGTAAGGTCGGCCATTTAGCAACAAACCAATCTTGGGCAGGTCCAACTAATAGAAAATGGGCTGATTCAAAAAGTTCTTCTTTTGACATCTTTTCAGAATGTGCAAAGAATTCCACTCTTCGAAGAAAAAGATTCAATCCAATTCCATTGTCATTTCCGGCATATTTGATTGGCCATTGCGAAACTGGCAGTGATTTCCTACTATTCGGAGTACTATTTGGAAGGTTGAAAAATAAGGGATTATTTGACAATGCAGGATTTGAAAACTGAGATTTTATGTTGAATCCCGGTGGAAGAAATTGAACCGAATCATTTTCATCCTCGATTAGTACCACATTAGGATCGAAATTTAAATCCAAATCAGGAGCACCATTTTGCATTTGGTTAACCGATGATTTATCGGTGGAGATCTTTTTCTTAGTACCCGTGTACTTTTCAAGCGATCTCATTTGTTCGCGATTAGTAACAACATTTTCACCGTGATTTACGTTTTCGCGTGGAATTACCGGCGGCGGCGGCGGAGGAGGAATCGTTTGCCTCTCAGGTTCAACATTATTCTTGCGCGCGCGGTTATCACGTTCATTTTCTATTACCGAATCAGTAGTTTGTCTCGCTTTTTGCTCGTAAACCTCATTCAATCTGTCCCGAAATGTGGGAGAGATTGTGAGCCTTCGTATTTCACGCTGACTCATTTTGCTAATGCTCATCACCGGACTGAATTCTTCCTCAAAATCAACTAAATTATTCGGAATATCTTCACTGTCTACGCTCTGCGCCATTAGTGTCCTTTCACTTTACTTGCACTTTTCTTCTCTTTAATAACCGATTCGATTAATCCTCGAATGATTTTTAATCGATTACTTCTTATCTGCGATACGATTACTTTTGATTCACTATATGATTACGTTTGAGATCGGCCAATCTATTCACTATCCTAAAACAACTGTGTGTGTATAAAAATGTGAAAAAATGAAAGGAAGTTCAGTGAAATATATATGGAATTCAGTACGTAATGCAATAATCTAATGTTTGATTAAATCTGTTTAAATTCAGCTTATTTCAATATTAATTCATTTAGTAGATAATTCAATTCATTGTGCTAAAACTATTATTCTATTTACATATGTACAACTTCTTGCCAAAAGTTCAAAAAGATTGCAAGAATTCATTTTCTAATTTCTCCAAAATGACGATTTCAGAAATTCAATATAAAATTCAAAATGGACTTAATCTAAAGAAATCTAAAAAAACTATTATATACATATTTACAAAAGCCATCCACCATTGCATGTGAAAATTCAAAAGTTGCTTTATCATCAGCGAATGACTCCATGATAGAAAAACTTCGTCAAAATTGGTAATCCACTGTACAGTTACATTTACGTTGGGCGCCATTTGTCACCTTCCCCAAAGAAGGTCGCATGAGACGGAGACAAATTAGGTAAAAGAGGGGCTGGTGGTACTGGTTCCCTATTCTCATGTACCTTACCCAGCCTAAAATTGGTTCGAATCCAGTGGAACCACTCATGAAGAGGAATCGAATTCATCCATAGTTAAATAAAAGCATAAATTTTACATGCAAATGAAATAAATGGTGTATTTTAGTACTTACGTTTTAATTCCAGCTTAACCTACGTCTACCTAATGTGATTAGTGTGTGTGGGTGTCAATGTAGAGTGTATCCCGCGACGACTCCTGCGTGACACTTCCGCCTGGACAGAAATTGGCTCACCGGTGACATGCCGGCTACTCCAGGGCTGGTAGGCCATACCGACATCGCGCCAGGATTCTACTCGTTCTGCTACCTCATGCTTGGTCGTGAACGAAAGGCCTATTAAAAATGGATATGATGGGGGCCTTAAGATCGTTCCTCTTCTCACATTTGGGAATTGCTTCAGGCGTTCACTCTTACCGATCTCATTGTAATAATTCCACTACTCCATTATTGCACTATGGAGCTATTTGCAAAAAAAAATCGTGGATCGTAATGGCGCAATGGCTGAATAATAATAAAAAAAGTAGGCAATCAAAGCTATTTTTCAAATAAACACTGCACTGTTACCATGCCATAGGCCAGCCAGAACTATTTTGTATCCACTTTACACTCTACCGTCGTTTGCGCACTTAATAAGAATTGTTCTATGGGTCAGCCTAATTGTCGAAATACCGCGATCTTCAACACGCGTTCTGCCTGCTTTGCAGTTAACCGGGAACTGATGATCCACTTCGATCAAATGATAAAGCTTGCGGCGCTGATGTGTGTTGATGGCACTCTTACATCGAGGTCAAGTGGTTATATGAGCAAACGGTCAGTAGAGAGTGAGATCCTATGTTGATGGCACTCTTACATCGAGGTCAAGTGGTTATATGAGCAAACGGTCAGTAGAGAGTGAGATCCTATTTCTAGTAGAGAAGAGCAGTAGCAACTGAGGGTTCCTGATACACAATTATCATATTTGGTGAGGAATGTTGGCGGCAGCTACGTGGATGTTGTGTTCTGTTGTGCTGTTGTAGGTGTGGTGTATTTTACATGGTAAGAAGAACCTATGCTTCTATTTATTACGGCTAGAGTGTGAGCAACATTGAAGCTCTCGCGAGGCCGTTGGTTATGAGAAGGTTACAAGCTTCTGGAAAAAGTACTGAATTCCCAAAAATAAACCTTAGAGTGATTTCTGAAAGAATCTCTGAATGTTAAAGAAAAAAAAATATTCCTAGAAATGCATCTTCTGAAGAAACGTTAGGAGGAAACCCTGGAGAAATTCATAGAACAATTTTCAGAAAAAAAAAATCCAAACAAAAACTCCTGGCAAAAAACCTGGCAAATATTTCTGAAGGCATTCCTTCAGAAATGTCTGAAGAAACACATGAGCATGAGGAATACACGCATAAACTTATGTAGCAATGCTTGAGAAATTTTCCTTTACAATCTTTTAAGGAATACCTGGAGCAATTTCGGAAGGAATGTCTGAGAAAACCCGTGGACTAGTTTCAAGATGAATCTTTTGAGAAGGGAATCCCTGACGCAACTCCTATATAGGTACTGTTTTCGCACATAAGAGCGTCTGTGGTAGGAGTCGGAATCTGTCGGACACTGAACGATCATAATCGCGGTGATGATGAGCACTGATAAGGCAATGGATACATAATGTTCTGAACGCTACAACATTTATTTGACGGTAAAACTGATACACTAATTCTTCTGTATGAACTACTGGATTTATTGGAACTTAGCTACACTGATAGATTATATTTCTGACGGACTAGGACTGGGCACTGTACAACAAACTGGATAACTTCTAAACGGTTATATTGGTGAACTGATCAACGGTTATACTGTTATTAACTGGAATGGAGTACGATAATGTCTTATATACGATAACACTGAATGATAACTAGTATTGGCTAATTGTCTACAGATGATTACTAAAGCCTATTATGGTAAGGTCGATCACCTTTTACTGGAAGATAGTTCTACATTATGGTCGTATTTGGCGGGAAAATACTATGAGATCGTGAGTGCAACTCATTTGAGTGCAATTGCGTTACGGATGCATTACAGTCTGGTTAATATAATCCGAGCTTATCGTTTCTGACTACAAATATGCGTAAACATACCGCCCCCCTTGGAAGACGTACGGTTAAGTCTTTCAACAAGATCTGTATACCTATCTAATGACTAGGATGATTCTTCTCACAAATGGAACTGTATGATACAAATGACGGGTTAGTTACTGAATATTTGTCTTCATGCGACCAATATGACCTTACTTCGCTGAGATGCACTGTAGACCTTGTTGAATCGTTGACGATGTGCTCTGCGTTGCGGAAGCCGTTCTTGATATGCTTCGTCACTGGATAATGGTACTGGATACCGTCTGATATGATGACTGGACGTTCTTCCTGGTAACGTGCACTCAGCTTGGACTGCGACGAGCGTTGCATCTTGCTGCTGGTCTGATGACAAACTTCTTGGATCCTGAGTGCCATCCGACTTGGATTCGATGGATAGCTGATGATGGATGACGTCACGGATGTCCTCGGATTCTTTTTCGATGGAATGGGTTTGGTTGACTGCGGATGGCTGGCTCGCTGTTCCAGTCTCGTCAACGTCCTCGAACTGGGGTCTGTAAGCGTCAAACGACTTTAGAATGCTACGGAATAACCCAATATGTAAACTGGAACACTGATACTTATCTGTGTCCCGGAGCGGGTGCTCCGGGAGGACGTGACGACGCGTTTGTGCTGGAACCGCCATGCGTCGAACTTATTGGACGGATTGATCAGCTGTCCTCCTACTCGTCGTGGTTGAGAACTGCTGTTTTCCTATTGCCAATGGTACAGATGGTTTGCCATGTTGTTTTGGTGATTAATGCATTTGGCGAAACTGTCCGGCAACCGGATTCATCCTTCGGTAGCGCCGGAATGGTGGACTCGAATCCTCAATTGCCCCTGGTTGGCAATCTCTGCGACTGGAGCACTAAAGCATGATTCGATTCCTCTTCGTATATGGACTGAGGCGGCCGTGCGAATGTCTTATCGCATGCCGTCGGGATGAAAGGGATTAACTGTTGAACACTGAACATTCCCAAAGTTCACCTGCACCGCGCACTGCCGCTCCGGCTAGGCCAGTACAGGTAAGGGTTTCCTAGGAATAATATGAGAGGGTGCTTTTTAAACCGAAAAACAATGCAATAAAACGACTTGCCTGGAAACGGAGGCCGGTTGGCCCCCGTCTACGTCCCTTGACGTGACCGATGATGTTTCGATGAGGATGACCTTTCTCCAAACGACTGACAGAATGGTTGAAGACTGATGAGTTTCCACTGAATTCGGACCTGAACTCCGATGTCAACTGAAATTCCGCTACTGGCTTTGGGTCTACACTGGTTAATGTCCTAGGCGAATACTGCATTCCTCCTAGGTTCACAGGAACATGGTTGAGCACTGATAACTGGCTGATCTTCGACGAAAGTAGGCACTGTAGCCTTGACACTGGCACGATACACCGGTTGCGCTCCTTTGGATATCCAACTAGCTTCTAGCGTCCTCCGTTGAGGTACTAGCTGGACCGACTGTACTTCACCGTTGTGAAGTGATGATCTCCCTAGCCGGGCAGATCCGAACCCCATTCCTACGAGCGCTAGAAATGGGGAGCTTGCTACGCTAGCAAGCTGACAGACCAACGCGATTGCTCCTTGTTGCAATGCGCTGGGTCCACTCTCGTCGAGTGAACAAATGTTTTTTTATCGTGCCGTCCTCATGCCCCAGCGACATCATTCGCTGGACTGTTGGCAAGCTGCTCATGAGGCACCAACGGACCTTTAACCGCTGGCTTGGAATGTCGACCCTGTGTGGCCAACATGTCAAAGATACCAGAAGCGCGGCTGCGCTCCTCCGATGCTGTTTCCTCCAACGAACCCAGTTTCGTTAAACTGCATAACCGTGGAATGACTGACTGATTGCAGAAACAGATGAAGCAGTCCGTTTGACCTTCATCTGACATCTAGTAGCGGAATAACTGAATGGGTGATGCAAACAGGTCCAGCTTCGCCACCGTCCTCCATGGCGACACGAACTGAAGTTATTACGACGGGCATCAGATTGTGACGACAACACAAAATGATAATTGGAATCATGATACTTAACTGTGTCCCGGAGCGGGTGCTCCGGGAGGACGTGGCATCGCAGGTTTGCTGGAACCTCCAAAGTTGATGGACTCCTCAGTAGGATGACTCGGATGCACAAGGTGTCTTCGGATACAGGAACAGAAAGTCTTTTTTCGTTCCAGATGGTAAACAGTCGATCCCGACACGAACTGTTTTACAGGCACATTCGGTGAGCTCTCTCCACGCACCGCAATAAATTAGCTTACTATGGGGGAACTGATTCGGTGGCTTGGCGAAATTCCACCACAAATGGTAAACACTGTCTTTTCTTGCCCGAAACACTTCTCTTGAACGGACGACGGTACATTTTGGCACAGGTAACCAACAACTTGCACTGACGGAACGGCAAACGGAATGGTTTACGATGAAATCAGATAAACTGCACCACAAATTTCGCAAATTTCTTCATCGTTGTTGCATTGCCGCGAAATGATAACAACAAACTGCTGACTCTTCCTTCATCACGCACACTACATTGCGCGACAGTTTTCGCCCGGTTACCAACGGCGCATGGTTGTATTCGCACTGTGAGACTGTGAGTTACTCCGTCTACCACGGAGATGCGTTCTTCTCTCAACAGGGGTCCGCATAACAGATTTGGCACAACAGTTTTTTTTTACAAATGGATAGTGTTGCACAGATAAAAGGACTTTACAACATTTCTCAAAATGGATGGACAGAATTAACACTTTCACACGTGAAGTTTTACGATGGAGTTTCAATGGACTATATTTCGGCACTTTTATCTTCACGCCATTGCGGTGGATTGCACTGGATGGGTTCCGTGTATGATGATTTTCGCCGCGATTTCTTCATCGCATACACTGACTGTCTGGTTACGGATGTAGTGACCAATACATGCGTTTTGTTGTCACTACTGTTTGGTTTCTTCGACTCCTTTATGGGAGTTTTATGGCGGCAATACGATTTCACAGAGAGTATATTTTTGCACCGTTTTAATGATCGTAAACGGGCATTACGGAGGTTTCACTCGCGACGACGACTGCTCTGAGGTCCGACTTCGAAACCGACAATCCGGTTCGAAGGACCAATTTTATGTTTTCGCACATAAGAGCGTCTGTGGTAGGAGTCGGAATCTGTCGGACACTGAACGATCATAATCGCGGTGATGATGAGCACTGATTGGTGAAAAAATATCTAGTGCTAGTTCTGGAATTATCCCTAGAGGTTTTCCTGAAGAAAGTTCTGAATGGGTTTCTGAATGTGTCAGAACCTAAGAAATGGTAGTGTATACGTGGAAAATAACGTAAGGTATAGATTATGTGTTGATTATTCTGAAGATACGGCACAGTTCACTCGTTGTCTTAGCTTGTCGGCGTGATATGATTGATTTTCACTTCGAATGAGTGTAATCAGTTTCGTACCTTTTAATTCCGCCCTATGTTGCTTATCCTTCGACAGATACGCGTATTTCGACTACCACTTGTAATCTTCCTCAGTATCAGTTATCCACTGAAGAAGTCAGTGGATCGAAAAACGCATATCTGTCAAAGGATAAGCAACATAGGGCGAAATTAAAAGGTACGAAACTGATTACACTCATTCGAAGTGAAAATCAATCATATCACGCCGACAAGGTATTCTGCTTAGAGGGTTCGAAAAGTCGGTACAAGATGATTTTCACTGTTTCTAGTTCTAACGACGTATATGAATAATTAAATATACTGGGGGTGGAAAAAATGTTTGGGGTGAGAAACTTTTTTTTTCTCTCGCAAAAGCAAAATTTTTAGAATGCATCAAAATTTCTCAAATTATACTGTTTTTCAACCTATTATATGTGCATCATTAGTACAAATTTAAGCTCGATTAGTTTATCTTTCGAGAAGCTATAACCGCTCTCGTAAAACACTACATTTTAAACAACTAATTTTGGAACTGTCACAACCAGTGAATCGTATTGAATGAATTTTGAGCGATTATCAACAATATATTAATGCTTCACAAGTTATTATAACAAAGGTACTTTTTTGCAAGTTGAATAAGTTATGATGGATTGACACTTTTTGAATCTTTCTCGAATAAAGGGTATTTTTTTGCATCAATGTCAATAAATTTTAGTTTTGATATCAAAAGATTTTATACTTCTGTTCTCAAGAAGTGCGAGTGGAAAATCCGGGTTCAGAATCGCGCTACAATATTCGTTGGTCAGTCGGTTTTCTCGGTAGAGCCATGCAAGCGCGAGTGTGGAATGCGGAATCAGATTAACATGAGAAATTTCGAATGGCAGACAATTTTCAGGTAAGAGTGATGGGGGTGCGAGTGGAAAATCCGGGTTCAGAATCGCGCTACAATATTCGTTGGTCAGTCGGTTTTCTCGATAGGGCGATGGAAGTGCGAGTGAAAAATCCGGGTTCAGAATCGCGCTACAATATTCGTTGGTCAGTCGGTTTCCTCGATAGGGCGATGGAAGTGCGAGTGAAAAATCCGGGTTCAGAATCGCGCTACAATATTCGTTGGTCAGTCGGTTTTCTCGATAGGGCGATGGAAGTGCGAGTGGAAAATCCGGGTTCAGAATCGCGCTACAATATTCGTTGGTCAGTCGGTTTTCTCGGTAGGGCGGTGGAAGTGCGAGTGAAAAATCCGGGATCAGATTCTGATCATCAGAATCGCGCTACAATATTCGTTGGTCAGTCGGTTCCCACGGTAGGGCGATGGAAACGCGAGCACGAAATCCGGGATCAGTGGTCATCGTGATCAAATAAATCATAATCGTGATGAAGACCGCGACGTGTATTTCCATATAACTAGTGGATCATATCACCTAACAGAGGTGGCTCCTAGATCCACACCTTACCCTACCCTACTAACCACCATTCCTTCCCGTGACAACTGTGGAGATGCTGTGGATTCCACGGTTTCTAGTAGCAACGGATGTCGAACTAACATTCCTTCCCTTTCCTGATGACCGTAAGGACGTGGCCAGCGCCGTTATTGACTTTAAATAGCTGAACTCTCGAATTGTGCACATTGAGAATGGTTAGCTAGTCCCAAGCTTTCACATTCATTGGCTCTCTGTGCAACTTCGATTGTTCTGGTCAATCACGGAGTAGCAACTACGATGTGTACGGTTATCTTTGCTTTGCTTTGCTTTGCAAAAGATTTTATACTTCTGTTCTCAAGTTTTCTATTAGGCATCGTACACAAATTAACGTAACGCTATAGGGGGAGGGGGGAGTCCAGCGTAGCGTTACGACCCATACAAAATTTTTCGGGCTTCCATACAAAAAGCGTTACGAAGGAGGGGGGAAGTGGTCTGAAATGGCCACGTAATTTGTGTACCATGCCTTATAAGATATATTAGAGCCTATTTGGATTAAAGAAAGAACACATTTAGTAATTTTGGTGTAGTATTGTAAATTTGACTTATTTTCCTCTTATGAGTGAAAATGTCAAACCGGTATAACTTTATTCGTAGTGAGAAAATATTACACGTCGTATCAAGTACCAATATATTGTTGATAAACGTTTTAAAATTTCATTCAATTCGGTTATCTGGTTTCCGAGATATGACAGTCAGGAATTGTCGGCATGCACAGTGCGGTGCGAAAGAAAAACCTGTGCTTCACACAATCTCAAGTGCTGGTTTACCGCTTTTGCCGAGAGACAGAGACATGTGAAGGAGAGTATTCGTAACTGTGCGAGAGACAAATCGCAGCACTAGCTCTACAGAGAGAGTGCTTGACACTGTGCTGTCACAGTGCATTTGTTTGGCACTTTCAATATACAGGAAAAAAACACTATTTAAATTAATTAGATTTTGTGTTTTCGGCAAAGTAGTTAACTAGTTAGGCTTATCGAGGACTTACAAGCGATGGATTGTTTAAAGCAAAATTTCATCAATTTTACGTAAATTCAAACACAGTGCCAATCACAGAGACAAGCAAGCACAGCGATAGTGCTTACGACAGAGTGCGAGAGACAGAAGACCTCCAGTGCACGGCAAAGAAAGGGTGCAACACACAACTGGTTGCACGTACTCGCCTCCCCGCTTCTGCTGTCTCGTAGCAGCGTGCAAAGAGTTTTGAGTCGCACCTTATCCCTGATGACAGTACAAAAAATAGTTGCCCAAAAAATAGTGGTTTAACAGAATGATTCTAGCTTCGCGAAAGATTAGCCAATCGAGCTCAAATTTGTACCAATGATGCGCATATAATAGGTTGACAAACAGTCAAAATTTTAGATTTTTTGATGCACTTCACGAAAAGTTACAGCTTGTTGAAATTTCTATTGAGAGAAAAAAAAATATTGTACATGAATTATAAATGCGAAGAAGAGGGAAAATAGATAGAAAGATACAAGAAAGACGACAGAAACAGGTCAGGGTTTAAAGTTAGGACACTTTGCATAAGAGTCAGAAGTGGTAGCTACTAAACTACAACACCCGTTGGATAGTTTCGATGAAACTAATTCATAAAATAGAAAATAATATAGGTAATGAAGGTAAAATATAAGTAGAAAGGTAAAGATTACAAATCGAAAGGTGGATAGATTTGCAAGACAGCAGAAACATTTTTTCTAGAAGTTAAACGTTTATTGAAAAACGCCTTTAAATATTTTATCAGAAATAATTCGAGGAGTTCATCAGCGAACTACTGTAGTATTCGCTTGGAGTGCCTCCAGGGATTCCAGAAAATTCTCCAAACATGTTATCAAAGATTTTTGCATGAAAACTTCCAAAGAATTTATTTGATAAAGGGCGGAGTGGTTTCTGCATGAATTGTTGTTGCTTATCTAGAATAACCTGCAAGATTTTTGTTTTCAATTCGTCCTATGATTTCTTCAAGAAAACCTTAAGGGATTTTATTTGTTTATTGTTCACTATCTTCGTCATGAACGCAGAGATTGCTTTATTAAACTAGGTTCCTAAATCTATTCTAAAACTCTATTTTAGACACATTAAAAATGAAATCTGCACTAACTATATTAAAAGCTTTCAAACACGCGCAAAAAGGACTATTTTTAACAAAGTTGGTTCTATGTAGCGGGATTGCAAAAAGTGTTGAGCTACGAAATCGACGTGTTACAATTGAGGAGATTAAAGACGAACAATCGCTGAAGTTTAACTCTTCTCGCCGCCAAGGATTCTAAATTGATGAGTTGGCAACGGTCTGGATAACTTGGAAGGTTGGTTGGATCCGACCATGGAAGGTGCCGCAATGCAAACCGCAAGAATCTACGTTGTAGACGCTCAATCCTTAACGTTTGCGCTACATGGAACGGTGTCCAAACTGGAGCAGCATACTCCAAACAGGCCCGGATTAAGGATTGTGGGGGCCCGGGGCCCAAGCGGATGTGGAGGCCCCTAGGAGAGATGACCAAACATGTTTTTTCTTATTTTCGAACAGTACTTGAGCAATATGAAAAATAAAGCTAATGTTAGCAACCAAAAATGGTTTTTGTGGGGGCCCCTAAAATGTGGGGGCCCGGCCCCCCCGGCCCCCCTTAGATCCGGCCCTGTCCAAAATGCTCCGAACTAGTGCGTAGAACAGTGTTTTCTTTCTCTATAATATACCAATAGGGTGCCTGTACCAGTTATTGCACCACCTAAGAAAAACTATTTCTACAAAAATAAAAAGAAGACCGACGAATGTAAACAATAAGTCAAATGAATGATTAGTTTTCATACTTTACAGGAAAAATATAAAAACGGAGCTAAAACTGCTTTTAGTATTTATTACGGCGTGTGCCAATGATAGGAACCCTGTACCAGTTATGGACACATTTGTTAATTTGGGTTCCACTTCGCACTATTTACATGCATTCCTTATGGGAGTTGCCATAACTGGTACACTATGTCGAAATAGGGTGCAAGGAAGCCGAAAAGTTAAGGAAAATGATTTATTTCTACCATAATTTGAGCAAATTGTGAAGTTTGAATGATTGCAATCATCTTTTGTGATCGTGATCTGTTGTTCACGATTTTTTTCTTGTTGATTTGTATCTTTAAAGGTTGAAAATCAACTATGGCGAATTTGAGGTACTATAGCCATAACTGGTACACTGAGTGTAATCATTGAATAATCTTGCGGTTGTATGACTTAGCTTTAACGTAGCGATTAAAATTACGCCACAAACAAATTTTGAATGAGAACGATTCGAAACAAGTAGGGGAGAAGCTTCAGTTTTGGCCAGTCCGGAGTTTTAGTCATAGTGCGGTATTCAGCCTGCTGCGATCTAAACAGGCATAATAGTTATTTATGTGACGAGTTGCAAAAAGTTGATTTTTTCAGCACGAGTCGTACATTTATCCAACGAGGCTTGCCGAGTTGGATAAATACGAAGAGTGCTGAAAAAGTCGAGTTTTGCAACGAGTTCCATACAAAATTTTATGCAATGATTTTTTCATAATACAACTCATTTGAGTAGCATAATGTTCATAATGCAACTCAAATGAGTTGCATTATGAACATTATTCAACTATTTTTCATTATGCAACTCATTTCAGTTGCATTATGAACCGGTACGGAAAAGTTGGCCATTATGATACTGAAATGAGTAGTATAAAATAGAAATTATGACACTGAATTGCATAAATTTATTTTTTACTAGTAGATCCTAATATAATATGATGATTGCAGCTGTGAAAACCTTACATTTTGATTAAAAACTTGAAGAAAAAAATAATTTTCCTTAAATAATCAGCTCCCATATCCCTTTCGGGACGAACCAGCACAATCGTGCTGTTTTTCGACATTGGTTTTACGCATTTTTTCAATTGTTTTTTTCCTTAAAATATGTGATGTAAATATTTTTTTGATCGAGTTATTACTCTAACTTGTATTTCTGAGCCTCTGTGCTGTTCCGTCCCCAAGGCGGTCCAAGTTCCATCGGAAATTGCCTATTCTTAGGCGTTTTATGGTATAGAAGATTGATTTGAATTATTAAATCACTTCAAAGTGATAGTTTGTAAAAACTAAGCCGTATAACTTCATTTCAAGGAACACGATATCAGCTTGTACGAGTTTTTGAAAGAACTTCGAACAC